>NW_023270839.1:267726-466937 GCF_011800145.1 Mirounga leonina | reverse complement strand
AAAGAAAGAAAGAAAGAAAGAAAGAAAGAAAGAAAGAAAGAAAGAAAAAGGTACAGTATGTGAGTGGGGGGAAAAACCTCACTAAATGGGCTCAAAAGCCATAAAAGACAGTCAGTGAGCTTGAAGACAGGTAATAAAAATTATCCAATCTGAAAAACAGAGTGAAAAGACTGGGAGAAAAAAGTAAAGAGTGTTAGGTATCTGAGGGAACACATCAAAAAGTGTAACATTTGTGGACTGGAGTCCCAGAAGAAAAGGAGAAAAGAAAATGGCTGTAGAAAATAGATTTGACAAAAAAATGCTCCAAATGTGGTGAAAGGCATACAGATTCAAGAGCTCAGCGAACTTCAATTAAGACAAATTCAAAGACAACCAGGCACAGGCAAATCACAAACAGCAAAAATCCCCACAAAGGTAAATTTTTAAAAAAATCTTAAAAGCAGCATGAGGAAAAGCAACACAAAGAAACAAAGGTCAGAATAAATGCAGATTTCTCATCAGAAACCATAAAGGCCAGAAAACCATGGAACAGTATCTTTAAAGTGCTGAAAAGAATTGTCACCCCAGAATTTTATATCCAGCAAAAATACCTTCACAGCACAAATAGAAAATAAAGACATTCTCAAATGAAGAAAAACTAAGAGAATTAATCACCAGCAGACTTCCCTAAAAGAAATGTTAAAGAGGGGAGCGCCTGGGTGGCTCAGTCAGTTAAGCATCTGCTCAGCTCAGGTCATGATCCCGGAGTGCCAGGATCAAGCCCCACATCAGGCTCCCTGCTCAGTGAAGAGTTTGTTTCTCCCTCTCCCTCCTCCTCCCTCTCTCTTTCTCTCAAATAAATAAATAAAATCTTAAAAAAAAAAAAAAATGTTAAAGAGGGGAGCCTGGGTGGCTCAGTCGGTTAAACATCCAACTCTTGATCTTAGCTCAGGTCTTGATCTCAGAGTCCTGAGTTGAAGCCCCATATTGGGCTCCACGCTGGGTGTGGATCCTACTTTAAAAAAAAAAAAAAAAAGAGCAGCACCTGGGTGGCTCAGTCATAAGGCATCTGCCTTCAGCTCAGGTCATGATCCCAGGGTCCTAGGATCGAGGCCCGCATTGGGCTCCCTGCTCAGCAGGGAGCCTGCTTCTCCCTCTCCCACTCCTCCTGCTTGTGTTCCCTCTCTTGCTGTGTCTCTCTCTGTCAAATAAATAAATAATATCTTAAAAAAAAAAAAAAAAAGAAAGAAAGAATGAAAGAAAAGGGCACCTGCATGGCTCAGTCAGTTAAGTGTCTGCCTTCGGCTCGGGTCATGATCCCAGAATCCTGGGATCCAGCCCATAAGGCTCCCTGCTCAGAGGAGAGTCTGCCCCATGTTCTCTCTCTGCTCTCTCTTTCAAATAAATAAGTAAAATCTTAGAAAAAAAGAAAAAGAAATGCTGAGAAAGTTCTTCAAAGTTAAAGAAAATGATACCAGAGACATACATGGAACTTCAGGAATGAAGGGAGAGCAACAGAAATAATAAATATAATAGATTATTTTTCTCCTCTTAAACTGACTTTTTTTTTTTTAAAAGATTTTATTTATTTATTTGAGACAGAGAGAATGAGAGAGACAGAGAGCACATGAGAGGGGGGAGGGTCAGAAGGAGAAGCAGACCCCCCGCCGAGCAGGGAGCCCGATGCGGGACTCGATCCAGGGACTCCAGGATCATGACCTGAGCCGAAGGCAGTCGCTTAACCAACTGAGCCACCCAGGCGCCCCTTAAACTGACTTTTGAAAGTGAAAATTTTAAGATTGCATCTTGATATTTTCCATGTATGTAGATTTAAAACAACAAAAGATAAAGGGATCTACATAGTTGTAAGGCTTCTTCATTTAAAATGGTAAAACACTAACTCTTAGTTAAGTAATTAATCTTAATTAATTCCCAGAGCAACCATTAAAAAAATATAAAGAGAGCCAAAAACCAACAAGCAAGTTAAAATAGAATGCTACAAAATATTCAAGTAATTCGTAAGGTAGGAAAGAACAGAAAAAAAGAGAACAAAAAGTAAAATGTTACACATATATCCAAACACACCAAAAATTACATTAAATGTAAATGGTCTAAACTGACCAATTAAAAACAGTCAGGTTGGACTAAAAAAAAAAAAAAAAAAACCAAACCAGGCTGGATTAAAAAAACACAAGCCAACCATGTACCGTCTGCAAGAAACCCACATTATATATAATAACATAGATTGGTTAAAACTGAAAGGATGGAAGAAAAGATAGATCAAACAAATACTATCAAAAGAAAGCCTGAAGGGCACCTGGCTGGCTCAGTCAGTGAAACATGGGACTGCTGATCTTGGGGTTGTGAGTTCGAGCCCCATATCGGGTACAGAGATTACTTAAAAATAAAATCTTTAAAAAAGGGGTGCCTCGGTGGCTCAGTCATTAGGCGTCTGCCTTCGGCTCGGGTCATGACCCGGGGTCCTGGGATTGAGCCCTGCATCGGGCTCCCTGCTCCGTGGGAAGCCTGCTTTTCCCTTTCCCACTCCCCCTGCTTGTGTTCCCTCTCTCGCTGTGTCTCTCTGTCATATAAATAAACAAGATCTTAAAAAAAAAAAAAAAATCTTAAAAAAAAAAAGAGAGAGAAAAAGGCAAGCAAGCAAGCAAGCTTAAGTGGCCATAGTTATGTAAGACAAAATAAACTTCAGAACATGGAAAATTACCAGAGCTAAAAAGAGTGTTTTCATAATGATAAACCATTGATTCACCAAGAAAACTTAACAATCCTTTTAAAGTCATCTAACAAGGCTTCAAAATACATGAAAAACTGAGATAACTGAAAAGAAATAGATAAATCTACAATTACACTTGGAGACTTCAACACCTCTCTTTCAGTAACCTATAAAACAAATAGAAATCAACAAGGATATAGACTGAACACCACTATCAATCAACCTGACCTAATTTGACACTTACAGAACATTCCTCCCGAACAAGAGCAAAATATACATTCTTCTCAAGTGCATGTGAATGATTCACCAAAACTAACCCATATAATGGGCCATAATACAAACCTTAAGAGATTTAAAATAATTAATTAAAATAATAAAGTATATTATCTGACCACAATAGTGACACAAAAATATCTGGAAAATACTCAAATATTTCTAAATTAAGCAACACGCTTCTAAATAACAAAAGGGTAAAAAAGAAACTTCCAAAGAAAATTTTTAAGTATTCTGAACCAAATGAAAATGAATGTATAACATCAACTAAAGCAGAAAGGAGAAATCTATAGTATTAAATGCTTATATTAGACAAGGTCTTGAATCAGTAACCTACGCTTCCACCTAAGAACTAGAAAAAAAAAGAGCAAATTAAATTTCAAACCAATACAGAAGGAATTAATAAAGAGCAGAAATCAATGAAACTTGAAACAGAAAAACAAAAAATGAATTAAACCAAAAGCCACTTCTTTATAAAGATTAATAAAACTGATAAATCTTTAGCCAGACTGATCAAAACATAAAAATTACCAGTATCAAGATGAAAAGGAAAATTATCCCTACATACTGTACAAACACCCAAAAGATAAAAAGGAATATTACAAACAACTCTATGCCCATAAATTCTAATTCACATTAGTTAGACCAATTCCTTGAAAGACATACTACTAAAATTCACTCAAGAATTAAATAACCTAAACGGTCCTCTATTACACAAAGAATTAATTATAAAAACCTTCAAACATACCAATTTATTCTCTTATGGATTGTGCTTTTGGTGTTTACCTAAGAAATACCTGACTAACCTAGGGTCACAAAGGATATCTCCATTTTCTTTTAGAGGTTTTATAGTTTTAGGTTTTATGTTTAGGTCTATGATTCATTTTAATTTTATTTTTGTATATGGTGTGGGACATGAATCACAGTTACTTTTTCTTTTTTCCACATGGATACCAATTGTTCCAGCACCATAAAAAAATACGATCCTTTTCCTCCGAACTGCCTTTGCACCTTTGTTGAAATAAGGTGTCTCGGGGCACGTGGGTGGCTCAGTCATTCAGCGTCTGCCTTCAGCTCAGGTCATGATCCCAGGGTCCTGGGATCGAGTCTCGCATCAGGCTCCCTGCTCCGCAGGGAGCCTGCTTCTCCCTCTCCCACTCCCCCTGCTTGTGTTCCCTCTCTCACTGTGTCTCTCTCTGTCAAATAAATAAATAAGATCTTTAAAAAAAAAAAAGAAAGAAAGGAAAAGAAATAAGGTGTCTCGGTATTTAAGTCTATTTCTGAACTCTGCTCCATTTCATTGGTCCATTTTGCTTTATATCAGTACCACACTGTTTTGATTACTGTAGCTATATAACAGGAATTTAAAAACAGTACTATTAGTCCTCTAACTTGTTTTGGCTAGTGTAGGTCCTTTGTATTTCCATATAAAGTTTGAAGTCAGTTTGCCAATTTTTCCATCTTGTCAGATTTTTCTCTAACAATTGCAGAAGAAATGAAAATACATATTTACACAGAAATCAATATACTAATGTTTATAGTAACTTTGGTCATAATCACCAAAAATAGAAAACCAAATGTCTTTCAAAAGGTAAATGGGTAGGGGCGCCTGGGTGGCTCAGATGGTTAAGCGTCTGCCTTTGGCTCAGGTCATGATCCCAGGGTCCTGGGATTGAGCCCCGCATCGAGCTCCCTGCTTGGCGGGGAGCCTGCTTCTCCCTCTCCCTCTACTGTTCCCCCTGCTTGTGCTCTCTCACTCTCTCTATCAAATAAATAAATAAAATCTTTAAAAAAAAAAAAAGGTAAATGGATAAACCATCTACGGGGCACATCCATAAAATGGTACTACACAGCAATTAAAAGAAAGGAACTATTATACACAGCAACATAGATGACTCTCAAATGCAATATACTGTATTTATGACGCCAGACTCAAAACACTACACAATGTATATGGGATTCTACTTATACAACATTCTCGTAAAGTCAAAACTATAGCATCAGAGAACAGACCACTCACTGGTTGTCAAGCACTGGGGTTGGGGAAGGATTTAACTTCAAAGGGACAGCTCTAGGAAATGGAACTTGGGATGATGGAACAGTGCTGAATTTCAATTGTGGTGGTGGTTACACGACTCTGCATTTGTCAAAACTCGGAACTTTACTGCGTGTAATTTAAATAAATTTCAGAAAAAAATTAGTATCATGCCTATCATAATCACAGCCCTCCCTGTAGAGTGCTAAAAGTATACATCCATGGCACAAAATTTTATTTATAATTAAAGAGCTTTTCAAACTTTTAAATTTGCTAAAGATTAATCTCTTACATTATGGGCAGAATTATTTTTATATAATTAAACCTAGTACTATACTATAATACCAATTTATAGACCTAAAAGTAGCCTAATTAGGAAACATTAAGATTACTCCACCTATATGGAACTGTCAGACCAGTCAACCACACAAATGAGATTAAGAAGAAACTTCAGATGAATCCAAATTTAAGCAATGGTTTCCAAAATGCTACCTGCAATGACATCAGAATCTTTCCCTGATGAAAGCAGAGATAAGTAACTTAAAACAAGAACAGGGACATCTGGCTGGCTTAGTTGGTTAAGCATCTGCCTTTGGCCCAGGTCATGAACCCAGAGTCCTGGGATCGAGCCCCGAACTGGGCTCCCTGCTCAGCAGGGAACCTGCTTCTCCCTCTCCCTCTGCTCCTGCTCGTGCTCTCTCTTGGCTCACTCTCTCTCTCAAATAAATAAAATAAAAAAAAAAACAAGAACAAAAAAGTTTCATGAGGTTCCAAAGAGAAATAATTTTCTTGGGAACTGTAATAGTTTTTATACTATAACTACCATACCCTTTTTTTAGACAATATCACTTGACTTGGGCCAAGATTTTTGAAGATTTACAATATAAAATTTAACTTCTTTAATAAATAAAGGAAGTTATCTATAGTGGCAATATTTCGTTAATATGGTCTGTAAATTGGGCATTTCCTTTATTAAAGAACTAAAACAAAATTTTCACTATAAAAGTTAAATAAATTAATAAATTTGGTTTCATAAAGATAATAAATAACCTCTTTTGATCTATTTCATCTTTTATTTTTGTCCCTGCTCCCAGCCTTGAGTCTCTCTCTGTATTGCTTAACCAAAAATAACTCCTGGTGTAGCAGTTGAAAATTATGGCCTTCCCTCTCAAAGAAAAAGGAGTAAAATTCCAATATGTACACATGCCTTTCTCCAATTAAAACACACACACAAATCTGACTGCAATTCATTCAACAAATTATCTACTGAATAGACAGAACTTTTTTATGCCAAGTACTGTGCTAGGTATTGGAGGGTAGGATACAAAGATGAGTAAGACAGTGCTGGGCTCTAAGGAACTCAAAGGCCTAATGACACAATCAACAAGTAGGCAAAGTATACATTATTTATAGCTACAAAATAGAAGAGTGGTTTTTTTTTTTTTAATATTTTAAGGTGACAGGCACTTTGGTAAACTTAACAAAAGCTCACTGAAGATCATCATCTATGAGCCCCCCTTACAGAGAATGGTTCTTATCTTCTAGCACTTCTTTCTGCTGTCCACTGAAAAGAAGTACATAAACAGTTGACTTCTGTAAACAGAAATTACTTCCTTAACTTTTTAGAATTATATGTATTTGAAATAATGAACTTTCTCTATCCCAGGAAGGATCAGCTGTAGCGCTGATCAAAAAAATTATTTTTCACTTCCCTATTACTCTGCCATGGGGTAGAAGAAAACAGAAATTAATATGGAGAAAGCAGGTACATAAATGCAGGGGGGTAGGGAAAATATATACTGATTCTGTCACTGTTTGTACTACAGAGAAGAATACAATGCTCCTCCTCTTACATGCTCCCCAACCAATTTCATGACTCCAGAAATACTTTCTTTAGGCATTTTAGGCATAAATGAAAAGCAACCACAACATAAATAACTTCTTCAGTTTGTTCAGTATCTGGTTATTAGCTATTAGCTATTATATGCCAGGCACTATGCTTAGCAATAGAAAAACAAAAGAAGGGGCACCTGGGTGGCTCAGTCGGTTAAGCAGCTGCCTTCAGCTCAGGTCATGATCCAAGGGTCCTGGGATGGAGACCTGAGCACCAACTGGCTCCCTGCTCAGCAGGGAGTCTGCTTCTCCCTCTGCCCCTACCCACTGCTCATGTTCACTCATGCTTGCTCTCGCTCACGCACATGCGCTCTCATTCTCTCTCAAATGAATAAGTAAATAAAATCTTTTTAAAAAAGAAAAACAATAGTAATAGTAGTATCTAGTAGTACTGTGAGAACACAAGAGAAGTCTTTGAAGGCATCTGAATCTTATCCATTAGGTAAAGACCCAAAGATTTTTTAAAATAGAGTGGTATAGTCAAATAATTATTTTAAGACTCAATAAAGCTGGGGGGGAAAGACCATGAAAAAAATTTTAAGATACGACTCTGGTTATTGTTAGCTTGGAGACAGGGATATCTCTTATGAAGCTCCTAGCAAATTATAATTATTTCCCCATACCAATCCGAGATACTATCATTCTTTTCAATCTCCTACTTCAGGGAGGAAAAAAGGTCATCAGACAGAAATCCGTCAAACTTTTAACCATCCAACCTAAAACATCTACATCTAATCTCTCCATCTTCCCTGTTTTACAAGGACACACTACCTAAAATAAAACCCATCTCTCCACCAGCAGATCAGAGCTTTGCTCCTAAACATAAGATTTTCTGACCACAGCTTCAGCATTATCTGGTAGCATACTAGGAATGCAGACTATCAGGCAGCACACCAGACCAACTGAATCATAATTTGCAGCTTAACAAGATCCCCAGGTGATTCACATCATGCACACTGAAGTTTACAAAGCACTGGTCTTACCAGAAGCCTATTTTCTCCCAGTTTCTCAGAATCCAAAACACTATGGATATTCTCTCTCCTATCTCTTTGACCTTTAAAGGACAAAAATCCCATACCCCTATTCCAATCTAACTTCTTGAAAAAGTCTTCCACACTCCCTGGCTCTGTTTCTTCATATCCTACTTACTCCTGGACCCATTCAAACCTGCCCCTCACCACCACTCCACTAGCTCTCATTAAGATCAATGTCCTGGACAATGTAGCTAAATCCAAAGGACACTTTCAGTGTTCACCCTACTTGACCTCTCACCACAATTCAACACAATTGTCCTTTCTCTTTTTGAATCACTTTCTTCCCATGTTGACATACACTCATGATGCAAAAGCAATGGTGGAAGAAACTGCTGGCGTTTCAGCCGGAATCAAGGCAAGGGCACTAAACTGTACTACTGGGAGCTGTATTCTTCATTGCCGAGCTCTGGCATTGGGGGGCTGGGGGCTGGGGGCAGGCAGTTTCACTACAGAATAACCCTGATGAAGGAAAAAAATTATTAATTTTGCTAAATCGCAACCCTTGAATACCTATCTTTTTAATAACCTACTTCAGGAAATGGGAAGTAAGTATAAAGCACATCTGCCTCCTGAAGATGATGGTTGTGTCAAGGGAAAGCACTTGTGTAACTGCTGGAGAGCTCAACTAGACTTTTTTTCACCAACACCATTTTTACTTGAAAGAAATTCAGACAAACTGTGATTATTCAGACTTGGAAATCTGGCAAACATTTTCTCAAAATTTAACGAAGCAAGACTTCCACTTCAAGGAAAACAACTGACAGTACTTATTGCCAATGATAACATTAAAGCTTTCAAGCAAAAATGACAATTTTGGAAAACTTGTATCTGCCACCATGAGCTAGACAGCTTCCCAATATTGAAACCTTTCTGATGAGATCAGTATTCATACTAAACAAATGTGAGTTTGTGATACTATAGAATGACATATGTCAACATCTGGATTATCTGTATAGCTTGATAAATCCATTACCAGTGCACAATTTTACAAGCTTAAACATGGGTTAAAAAAAAAATCCACTCAAAGTACGAGACCAATATATTTTATGTAACAGGGTACAAAAAGTTCATTCATATGATTCAGAATCCACATTATAACTAACCCTTAAACTATCACTTCTCCAGTTTTGGTATGGTATCAAAGAATACCCATAATTATGTTTAAAAAATCATTACAACATTCCTCCCTTTTCCAACTACATTTGTGGAGAATGATTTTTTCATATATTTCTATCAAAACAATCCAGGGCGCCTGGGTGGCTAGTTGGTTAAGCGACTGCCTTCAGCTCAGGTCATGATCCTGGAGTCCCTGGATCGAGTCCCGCATCAGGCTCCCTGCTCGGCAGGGAGTCTGCTTCTCCCTCTGACCCTCCCGACCCTCCCCCCTCTCATGTGCTCTCTCTCTCAGTCTCTCTCTCTCAAATAAATAAATAAAATCTTTAAAAAAAAAAAAACATAATCCAGCAGGCTGAATGCAGAGGCAGATATGAGAATCCAGCCAAATCCAAACTCATGATCTCAGCCCCTCAAAACTTCCAGTGTTCTCTCTCACTGAATGGCATCACCATCCATTATAACCTGAGTAATCCATGATACTTCCTTTCTCACTCTCTCATATCCAATCATTCAACAAGTTCTGACTCTTTTACTTCCTAAATCTATCTCTATCCACTTCTTCCTACTCCTATTACACCAAACTCTCTCTGGACCATAATCTACCAAGTCTAGAAGAATGTGTTCTTTCTGTCCTCTCCACACATCTATTCTATTCTCAAAAGAGCAGGTAATGTTTTTGAAAGACAAATGTAATCATATCACTCATTCTTTTGCAGTATTTCACTGCCTTTGCATTGCTCTTAAGATAAAACCAAAAGCTTTACTTATCATATGCAAAAGACTCCATTCCATCTAGCCCCTACCTCCTACGCAGCACTCTGGCAAACTTTCCTTGTCCCAGTCACACTAGTGTTCTCCAAGTTCCTCAATCCCACTTCAAATTCTTCACACATTGCCTCCTCTTTGAACACCCTTCTACCTCCTCTACATAATTCATCCCATAAACTCTTACTCATCCTTCGTATCTTTAGAAAAAACCACTTCTTCAAAGAAGGCCACTTGGACTACCCCTACCCTTCCAGGTCATGTCCCTTCTACATACTGTCACAGCACCCTACTCTTTTCCTTCATTGCACTTAGTAAATGTGTTTATAACCACAGTTTTATTTCTATAATTATTTAATATCTGCCTTCTCTATCAGACTACTAGGCACCATAAAAATAGAGACTGTATCTGTTTTGGTCATCACCTAACACCTGACATAAAGTAGGAAAACAATTTAAATGGTTAGGGGAACCTGGGCGGCTCAGTTAGTTAAGCCTCTGACTTTGGCTCAGGTCGTGATCTCAGGGTCCTGGGATCGAGCCTCAAGTAGGGCTCAGCACTCAGCAGGGAGTCTGTTTCTCCCTCTCCCTCTGCCCCTTCCCCTACTTGTGTTCTCTCTCTCTCTCAAATAAATAAAATCTTCAAAATCTTTAAAAGGTTAAAAGCTGGGGTGCCTGGGTGGCTCAGTCGTTAAGCATCTGCCTTCAGCTCAGGTCATGATCCCGGCATCCTGGGATAGAGCCCCGCATAGGGCTCCCTGCTCAGCGGGAAACCTGCTTCTCCCTCTCCCACTCCCCCTGCTTGTGTTCCCTCTCTCGCTGGGTCTCTCTCTGTCAAATAAATAAATAAAATCTTTGAAAAAAAATAAATAAAAGGTTAAAAGCTTTGTCACTACTGTAGGTATTTTTTACCTTTTACTATAAATATACAACAGGAAGTTTTTACCACTGTGTTCAACCACTTTGGAATCCAGACTCAAGACCTTCTTCCTTGGGATATCGCTCAAAGAATACACTAGGAAAATGATTAATGGTGGTTGCCTCTGAAATGATTAGCCAGGAGAAAGGAGAGGGAGAGACTTTGTACTGTACATCCTTTTGTGCCCTCATAATTAACTAAAATGATTATTTTTTGAGACTTCAGGCGCCTGGGTGGTTCAGTTGGTTAAGCATCCGACTCTTGATTTAGGCTCAGGTCATGATCACAGGGCTGTTGAGATTGCGACCTATGCTGGGCATGGAGTCTGCTTAAGATTCTCTCTCTCCCTCTGCCCCTACCCCGCTTCCTCTCTTAAAAAAAAAGAAAAAGAAAAGAAAAGAAAAAAAGAGCCTTCTAGTACCTAAAAGTACTATCCCTAGGGCACCTGGGTGGCTCAGTCAGTTAAGCATCTGCCTTTGGCTCAGGTCATGATCCCTGGGTCCTGGGATCAAGCCCCAAGTCAGGCTCCCTGCTCCTCAGGGAGTCTGTCTGTGTCTCCCTCTGCCTCTGCCTCTCTCTCTCTCATTAATGAATAAATAAAATCTTTAAAAAAAATAAAATTACTATACCTAATATCCCATTTTCTAGATCTTAGATTCTACCCAGAAAATATAACTTTTAAATTATACTACCTGAAGAGATAGTAGGCAGGATCTACAAGTGAGCAGGATTTACCTATTTATAATAACATGTACAATAATCTATTTTAATGTGAATGCAAACTCATTTGTAACTCATTAAATTTAACTATGATTAAATTTATAACATATTAAATTTAACTCACCAACATATCACAGATGAAAGCAAAAACTCACCTCGAACTTGAATTTTATTTTCTAGAGCATTACCCTGTAAGTTCAGGCATTAATAGGAAGAATCACAGCTTCACAGAAAATGTACACCCCTTCACTTCAAACTGTCAAAACTCTCCAAAAAATGGAGAGCCACGTATAATATTAAGTTAAAGGAAAAGACTTAACTATTATGTGAAAAGCACTATGCTAGGGATTTCACATATATTATCCCTTTTAATCTTCACAAAAACCTGAACCCAAATCTATCCCATCCCAAAGGCCATTATTCTACCACACCATCTGCCTTTCCTGCCTAAAGAGACATATAACTATTAATACAAGGTAATAAGGCAAAAATGTATCTGAACATAGACATCTTTTGCTTTATTCAATATAAATAAGGACTGTTTACTAGTATCTTTTTTTTTTTTTAAGATTTTATTTATTTATTTGACAGATAGAGACATAGCGAGAGAGGGAACACAAGCAGTGCAAGAGGGAGAAGCAGGCTTCCCACCGAACAGGGAGCCTAAGGTGGGTGGGGCTCAATCCCAGGACCCTGGGACCATGACCTGGGCCGAAGGAAGAGCTTAACGACTGAGCCACCCAGGCGCCCCTGTATGCTAGTATCTTATGAAATCAAGTTGGTACAGGAAATTTTCACCAATATTCAAAATATGCGCATCATCTTGTTTTTCCCCCTACCCTGTTTGATTCTTGCAAAGAATTTAAAAAGACTCTCCAAAATCAATCAGCTTCACAAAATAAAGTCCCAAAATAAAATTCAAAATTAGAAATGTAATAATATTAGTGGGTAGCCCGCTTTACCCAAAACACTTTTCACATACATTCTTTCCTTTAATCCTCACAAGGAGTCTACTGCTATTCTACAGAGAAAGAACCTAAACTAAGGCTCTCAAAGGCTAAATGAGACCTAGCCAACCAAGAATCCAAGAATCTGAACCCAAGTCTCTGATACCACAGCCCATTCTTTTCATCTCACCATGCTGCCTCTCTGGTTTAAGGTAATCAATTTTTCTTGTGACAAGAAAATCTGACTATAGAACAAAGAGAGCAAACTGTTTTTTAAAAAATTGTCACAAATTTCATCAAACATCCGTTTTTTGAGAGATAAATTACTGGTATGCTACATGAAACAGGGGTAACCATTCCAATTCGAAATAATCTTGTTATCTTAGTAAATAAAAAATATTAAGTCCACATCTGACTTCAGTTTCATCTTTCATAAATTTATATTATATCAAATATAAATAAGCCTAGAAGGGAAAATGGAAAGAACAGTTATGTAGGGATGGTAGGATTTTATATAGGGATGTTTTCTATTTTAAAAAATTTTCCTTTAAGGGTACCTGGGTGGCTCAGTTGGTTAAGCGACTGCCTTTGGCTCAGGTCATGATCCTGGAGTCCTGGGATGGAGTCCTGCATGGGGCTCCCTGCTCAGTGGGGAGTCTGTTTCTCCCTCTGACCCTCCCCCCCTCTCATGCTCTCTCTCTCTCTCAAATAAAATCTTTAAAAATAAATATTTCCTTTAAAATTGTTTTAATAAGGTAACACCTTTTTTAACTGCCATTACAAATATCTCTACTATATATCAGTACTTAATAAAGATACAAAACAATCATTAATTGGCAAGTATAACTTTTTATTTTTTAAAGATTTTATTTATTTATTTGAGAGAGAGAGACAAAGATAGCCACAGAGAGCACAAGCGAGCACAAGCTGGGAGGAGAGGGAGAAGCAGGCTCCCCACCGAGCAAGGAACCCAGTGCGGGATTTGATCCCAGGACCCAGGGATCATGACCAAAGCCGAAGGCAGACGCTTAATTGACTGAGCCACCCAGGTGCCCCAGCAAGTGTAACTTTTTTAAAAAACCGAAAGTAATTCTCAGGTAATTAAGACCCTCTAATGAAATCTATGAATACTCAAAAATCTACTTTACTTTTCTATGAATCCTGCTAAAATAAGTATCAACAGGGGGACTAGGTTATTATGCATTCAAAGTTTGTTAATAACAAAAACTAGTTGACATGAATGGGCCATTAATAAATTGTGATTTGGGGTTGGGGGGTGGGTTAACTGATGAATCACTAAATTCTACCCTTGAAACTAATACTATACTACATGTTAACTAATTTGAATTCAAATAAAATCTTGAAAGAAAACAAAAATAAAAAATAGTGATTTGAAACTTTGTTTATAAGGATTTTTATCCTAAGATTTTTATTGTCTTATGGGACTTATAACTAAGAATTATTATTAATTTATTAATTCATCTTCATTAATTATTCATTTAAAAATGAAAACAATTAAAAATACTTTGTCAGTTTAGGGGTGCCTGGGTGGCTCAATTGGTTAAGCGGCTGCCTTCGGCTCAGGTCATAATCCCTGGGTCCTGGGATTGGATCGAGCCCCAAGACAGGTTTCCCTGCTCAGCAAGGAGTCTGCTTCTCCCCCACCACCACCCACTCACGCTTGCCTGCACATACTCTCTCTCTAATAAATAAATCTTAAAGAAAGAAATACTTTGTCCATTTAGTAATAACAATCTTTATTGCCACCTCAACGAAATTAAGATAATTATACAAAATTTTAAGTCAACATCTCATTTTCTAATTACCTCAAAATGGCATTAAAACAAATATAGAAATCTGAGTTTTCATTTACTTACTATCAGAATTCAAAATTGTAAATAATATAAAATAAACAGTAAAAACCAAATGTGTTCTGTATTCAGAATGGTTAAAGAGGAAAAATAGCATTAATAGCCAATCTAGTAATGAATTCTTTTACATTTTCACACAAATTCTACATTAAAACCTCTGAATAAAATTGTTTAAACTCCAAATTACTAAATCTGTTTCTACTGTTCCAAAAATATGCTACGTAAGTAACACCCAATTTATATCCTCCAAACTGAAATTTACAAAGCAATCATTTGCTTTAAGGAAAGTATAATGTCATATGAGTTAATACTAATGAAGAAAGGGGCAGCTGGAAACTGTTCATTATCTGTATTTTCATGTTTATTTCAAGTTAATTTCTTGGTACAGAAACAGGTACCTTTAAAGAAGTATTTGTATTTTCCTAGTTCATAAGATATTTTGAAAATAAATCAAGCAAGCTAGGGTTAAATTAGTATTCCCTAATTCCTATTCATTCAACAAACATATATTTGTGTCATCACAATTATCATTACAGGAATTACTTCACCTACCAATGTTTATTTCTCAGAAAAGTACAAATCCAAAACTGGAGAAACTTTTTAAAAGATAATTTTAAAACTCACTAGAGAAAAGTCTACACAAACGGAAGTCTGCAAATGGTTGAAAACAGATGTCACCACAGCAACCCCAAAAGAAGATGATGAAGGGATGTACTTACGTTTCAAAACAACGATCCACGTTGTCAGACATCAAAAGCAGCATGCATAGCTGTTCAAGGGCTATTAGTTGCATATCCCTTTCATCTCCCTGTCCCATCTGTAGCCATTCCAGCAATGTATCAGGATCCACATCTGCCATGGTTTTTTAAAAGCCTCTTTGCTTAAATTAAAAAAGTAAAAGGAAAAAGTCCTTTAAATATCCAGGACTGATCAGCTTGGGTTTAAAAAATTTTCTTTTACATCGGCTAGAACCAAATGTTCTTGGTGTCCTCCTAGGAATCAGAAAAGACTCATAAGTATGTTTGAGAGAGTACTTTAATGCAGTTTTTCAACTTTATTTCTCCAGTTTAACATTCATATATCATACTAAATAAAAATCAGTTTTGCGCTAGAGAATAAGCTGATCAGGTTGCTACTTAACTGAAAACCAGAGCTGTCTTTGTCAAACACAGTCAAGCTTCAGATCCCACTACTGCTATCACCAACGTCTGTGCCAAAAGGCAAAAAACACCTTACTAAAGGTTCTTTTTTTTTCCCCAGCAAACTTCTTACCCCATCCTCCACCCAAAACTGATCTTCAGATATGTGTTAGATTCCGTATTTTGAGGAGATGATTCTAAGCACTGTGTCCAATCCCCCTTCAAATTAAGTTTCTGCTTTAAAATGATCTCCAATTCCACAAATTCTGCTGACTTCCCAATTTACTTACTGCTCCATAAGACATCCACATACAAACAATAATCAGATACAAGTTGTATCTATGAATAAAGGCGTAGTTAAGAATTCTGGCAGTCTTGGCAACTCTTAAAAAGTTTAAAAAGAAATGCTAAAAGTAAATGCAATGGACTAACACCTTACGGATCCGAATACAGGCCAATCTATGGCCCTCTTTCCCCATCTCCACAGAATGGGGCAGTTGGTTAAAAAAAAATAATAATAATACAAAATAGAGAAGCAGCCCCAAGAGGCAAGTCATTACAAAAGCCCGGAGGCGCCCCGACGGAAGGACAGCTTTGGATCCCAGGTAACCCAGATGCAGGTGTGTGAATCCAGCCGCCGGTCCCGGTGGGCACCCAACGGCGGCGACCAGCAAGGATGACCCAACACTCCGGGCCCAGTCGAGCGCCGCGCCGGGAAGCGCAGGCACCGCGCTCTGCTTTCCTGGCACCAAACCTTGCTAAGTTAGCTACCTGTGTCTACGAGGGGGAAGTTCTGGAGGAGAGGCAGCACGCCTCCGTGCCCAGAGCAGGCCGCCGGGCCGAGCAGGCGGCGGGTCTCTCGGGAGCGGCGCCCGGAACTTCAAGGCTCGGGGGGACGTCCCTGGCCCGACCGGGAGGCGAACCCTTCTCAAGGGCAAGGGGGCCCGCCCTGGGCTCCGGTTCGGGCAAGCCAGGCTCCGGCTCGAACAAGGCGGGCCCCACCGCGGGCAGGGCCGGGGGAGGGGAACAAAGGGGCTAAGCGGGTTAGTCCGCAGCAGCCCGGCCGACCTCACCCGGAGCCGGGGTCTCGCTCCCCGCACGCCGCCGGGCATCCCGGGTCGCGGCCCCCAGGCCTGGCCCTTCCGACCGCCTAAGGCGCTTCCGCCTCCCCGTCCCTCAAGCTCTTACCGGGGCTCGTCGTCCCAAACCGCTCCGGTCCAGCTCCAAGCAGGCCGCGGGCAGAGCCAGGCCCGGCCGCGGCCCTCGAGTTACCAGGAAGCCGCAGGCCGCGCAGGTCGAGCCGGGCAAGCGGCACAGGAAAAGCCGCGCCTCGTCCCTCCCCTTCCTCCGCGGGGACCTGGTGACAGGGAAGCGAGAGGTTCCTCCGACCGGCGGCAGCCAGCGCACGTCCGGTCCCCGGCACGCGGCTCCTCAGGCCCGCAGCTCAGAGGCCCGCGCGGTGCTGCCGGCGGCGGCGGCGGGGGGCGGCCGCGTCCATCGCGATCCCGGAGGGGGAAGGGAGGAGGGTCGGGCGAGAGGGGGGAGGGGAAGCTGCGGAGGACAGCCGAGCTCGGCGGAGGCGGAGCAAATCGACTCTCCCGGCAGCGACCCCACCGGCCGCCAGGTGGGGCGCTGCGGAGACCGGTCGGCCGGCGGCGCAGTACCCCAACCTGGGTAGCCGGGCGGCGGGCCGCGTGGCCGCCACTACCGGGACGCTGTGGCCCTGCGCGCCTCGGACTCCCTAGTCAGCTGTCGCTTTTCTGTCGTACGCCCGCACCCTGGTGCACGCACGCTCAGCCTGTTTTGCACCGTGCCTACACACTTGGCGTGCTCCGCGTTAGGCCCCCACGCTACACGTCATAGCTGTGGCCAACCTGTCCTTGCCGAACCCCAGCGGGCCGGGCGGCCCGTACTGCGCCGCGCGCTCCCCGCTCCCTGCGAGGCAGCCCTACTCGCGCACGGAAGTGCGTCCCGGGAGGAAAAGCACCTCCCCGGGGTCTTAGGAGGCAAACCGCCCGCAGTTCACCAGAAGGAAAGCCTTTCACCACAACCCCGGGAAGTAAATATTTTCAAGCAGTATCTCCATTGCACTGATGAGAGAACTGAGGCTCCCAAGAGCGTAAATTCAGGCCCAGTGGCGTCCCGGTAAGCAGCACCGCTGAGAGGGTGCTTTTGACTCTTTTTCTTGTGGGTTGTGGTCTCAAGTACCTCCGTGGTTATTCCCTTCAAACGTTTTGTGTTTCACACGCTTTGAGAATAAAATAGGCCTGCCATTGGGAAAAAAAAAATAGGCCTGCTTATAAGACCTACTTGGAGATTCTTAGGATGTAGTTAATTGGAAATGTGAATATAGCTTTTTTTTAAATAAAGAAATGAATCCCTTGCTTTGGGAGATAAGTAAACCCATACCTCAGACACTCTCACTGTACTCTCCCCTTTCCATCTTTTATAACAAAAATGAATATTACATAACAGTATTTGAGTTGTGTTCTTTTAAGCGATCTGCATGTGCTTGAAGAACCAGTATTTTGGAAATTACAGATTTGCACTTCAAATATATATGGGCACATATCCCACTGTCACAGGTCATGGTCCCTAGGTCTCCTGTTATCAGTTCAAATCAAGACAAAAGGGTAGAGGATTCTACTATCTTGTCACAACTACAACACATGACAATAATTGTTTGGGAGCTATGACTACGATGTGGAGCTGCCAATAAAATCTTCAAGGAGGAGGGTCTTTATGGACTGTGAAGAATGGGTGGGATATGGACAGTGCAAGGGAGGGCAAAGAATACAAGCAAAAGCCTGATATCT
Source organism: Mirounga leonina (assembly GCF_011800145.1). Lineage (NCBI taxonomy): Eukaryota > Metazoa > Chordata > Mammalia > Carnivora > Phocidae > Mirounga > Mirounga leonina. Next base: position 448,699 of record NW_023270839.1, on the reverse strand, counting down.
TCTGACAAAGGAAAGAGGAACTGTGCCCCAAGCAAAGAACCTGCATTAAGCAATGAAGGGGAGACAAGGTTGGGACTAAAGCATGCAGGGCCTTGCATGCCAACTGAAGAATTTTGGCTTAGATAAGTAACAAGTTTTGGATTAGAACACTGATGAGAAAAATCAGTCTTAGAAAGATTGACAGAATGGCTAAAAGGAGCTACCTAGACAAGACAATTAGCTGGGAGGTTGCTGAAATCCGCTAATGGTGGAGGAAGGAAGGGCCTAGTTACTGGCAATAAGAATGGAGAAGAGCTAAATCTAACAATTATTATTTTTTTTTAAAGATTTTATTTATTTATTTGAGAGAGAGAGAGACTGAGAGAGAGAGACCATGAGAGGGGGGAGGGTCGGGAGGGTCAGAGGGAGAAGCAGACTCCCTGCCGAGCAGGGAGCCTGATGCGGGACTCCATCCAGGGACTCCAGGATCATGACCTGAGCCGAAGGCAGTCGCTTAACCAACTGAGCCACCCAGGCGCCCAACAATTATTTTTTTAAAAAGATCAGAATTTAAATACTAACTTCAATTCTTTTTTATTCTTTATTTTTTTTTTTAAGATTTTTACTTATTTAAGATAGAGCGAGAGTGAGCGAGAGAGCACGAGCAGGGGGAGCAGAGGAAGAGGGAGAAGCAGGCACCCCGCTGAGCAGAGAGCCCTGCGCACGGGACTCAATCCCAGGACCCTGGGACCATGACCTGAGCTGAAGGCAGACACTTAACTGAGCTGAGCAGAGAGCCCTGCGCGGGACTCAATCCCAATCATGACCTGAGCTGAAGGCAAACGCTTAACTGACTGAGCCAAGCAGGGGCCGACAATTCTTATTTTTTAACCTGCAGAGAGGACTTGGAAGCTAGGAAAGTGATTATGCTATTAACAGAAAATAGAAAAGTTAGAAGAGACTACACTTAAGAAATTTTTTAAGGCATATTTTCCTTTATTCCCCCACCATCTTTATTCGCATCACCCCTTATACATCCCAAAATGAATGACTGTAGTATGCTTTAAAGAAACCTTATCCAAAAAGTGCTATGACTTTTATTGTGATTTCATTATTATGTTATTTTAAATTAAAATATGAAATTCCAGAACAAGAGCATTCAAGTAAAAGAATAAAGCCCTGACAAAGCAGAAGATCTTGTGAAAGCAACTGACCATACCTGAATATATATCCCAAGCAACCAGGATATGTTTACATGTTAGTATTTCACCTCCATGTCAAAATATAGTAATAGTGGCCATTGGGGGGCGCTTGGGTGGCTCAGTCAGTTAAATGCCTGACTTCAGCACAGGTGATTTTGGGGTCCTTGGATCAAGTCTTGCAGAGCAGATGCTGCTAGGCAGGGAGTCTGCTTGAGGATTCTCTCTCTCCCTCTCCTTTTCCCCCTCCCCCGGCTCATGTTCTTTCTCTCTCTCAAATAAATAAATCAATCTTAAAAAAAAGAAGAAGAAGAAGAATGGCCATTGGGAATTGCTATGTACCAGACACAGTATAAGGCAGTGGGTCACAGACTTCATCTTCAATAAACTATATAAAAGTCTAGGAGAAGGTAGATGTGAACACACTTCGCTTGTCTTCCTCCATGATAATACTTATCACAGAAATATTGTCAACTACACTGAGAACATCAAGGAGGTAATGGCATGTCAGAAGCCTTCAAAAATGATGTGTGGGGGCCTGGGTGGCTCAGTCGTTAAGCGTCTGCCTTCGGCTCAGGTCATGATCCCAGGGTTCTGGGACCGAGCGCTGCATCGCGCTCCCTGTTCCGCGGGAAGCCTGCTTCTCCCTTCCCACTCCCTCCTGCTTGTGTTCCCTCTCTTGTTGTGTCTCACTCTGTCAAATGAATAAATAAAATCTTTAAAAACAAAAAATGATGTGTGAACTACATCTCAAATGTTCAGTTGGAGCTGGCCAGACATTAGGAAAACCAGGTGGAGAGGCACAGAAGTGTGAAGAGGGCTCCTTTTTGGGAAACAGGGAAGAGGTCACTGTTTGGGCATAGGCCCCACTTTTATGAAGTATCTTCAATATATACACAGTTAACTGGGATTGATTCACAGGTTCAGAAAGAAAGATAGCGTTCAAATGTAAACTCTTATCCCACTGACTGACATTACTATGAATTAATTTTTAAAATAAATCCTGTCTTGGGGCACCTGGGTGGCTCAGTCGTTAGGCATCTGCCTTCAGCTCAGGTCATGATCCCAGGGTCCTGGGATCGAGCCCCACATCGGGCTCCCTGCTCGGCGGAAAGCCTGCTTCTTCCTCTCCCACTCCCCCTGCTTGTGTTCCTGCTCTTGCTATCTCTCTCTCTCTGTCAAATAAATAAATAAAATCTTAAAAAAAAAAAAAAAATCTTGTGAATAACACAGTTACATGGCATCACGTTTTTTATGTATTAAAAGCATCATTAGATATAAACATTTCAAACATGCTACAAAAAAATGGGCATTTCTTCAACTTTTAACTGGAAATGGGACTTTGGCTTCTCTCAACTTCTGAGAAGCTGTAACTATGAAAGAATGTGGCCATTTTGGAACAGTAGGAAATGAAATTTGGCTGGAACCTCGGGTAGAGTTAGTGGCTGGAAGAGAACATTGAGGTTAATTGGAATTAGTTTGCTAACAGTCTTGAACACCATGCTAAGGAGTCTGAAGTTTGTTCTTTGGGCAATGGGGAGGCTTTGGATGTTGTAAACAAAGGAGCACTGTGATATGATGCAGGGGTTAGGATTATTAGCCATCTTCAAGTTAAAAGTGATTTCTATAAGGGTGCCTGGCTGTTTCAGCCAGTAGAGCATGTGACTTTTGATATTCGGGTTGTGAGTTCAAGCCCCATGTTGGACATAGAGCTTACTTTAAAAAATTAAAAAACCATAAAATTGATTTCTATAAAGATTTACAGTTAGCAAGAGACTTTAACAAAAATTATTTAATCCTCCTGTATTATTTAATATATATGAAAAATGAGCTGTGTTATCATAAGCATTATTTTACATAAGAGAAAAAGCTCAGACAAGTTAGGTGACTTGCTCCTGCTCTCACAGCTAGTAAAGGACAGGTCTAATTCTCAAACCTGGTCCTTCAACTCTTGGGCTCTTAGAGTCTGAAGGAATATTCAAGATAACCTGGGCTGCCTGACTAGCTCAGTAGGGGAAGCATGCAACTCTTGATCTCAGGGTTGTGAGTTCAAGCCCCACATTGAGTGTAGAGATTACTTAAATAAATAAAGAAACTAAAAAAAAAAAAAAAGAGAGAGAGAGATAACCTATTCTACCGTCCTTCATGTTGAAAACAAAACAAAACAAAGACAAAAACAAACAGTGTAGTCATCTGTCTGTGCCATCCCTGACTTGTTATCCAGATTCTTCTATTATATTTCCAGTGTTGGGAAATTATTACTTCATGAGGCAATGCACTTTACTTCGATCTACCAGCTTCAGTTATTAGAAGGTGGTATGGTAAAAGGCTATACACACGAGAGTTGGCTGAGCAGTGTGTGAAAACCAGTTCCCATTTTACTAGCTTGGTGAACTTGGCAAATTATTTAATCCTTCCAAACCTCAGTTCCTTCATATGTAAAATAGGATAACCACAGCTACCTAATCAGATGGATGTTAGAAGAATTTAAGGCTTTTTTGCATGCAAAAACCTAGGCCAGTAGTTCTCAACCTTAGCTGCGTATTAGATTCATTGGAGAACATTTTTTATTTTAATGATTTTATTTATTTATTGACAGAGAGAAAGCGAGAGAGGGAACACAAGCAGGGGGAGTGGCAGGCAGAGGGAGGAGCAGGATCCCTGAGCAAGGAGCCTCCTGGGATGATGACCTGAGCCAAAGGCAGAGGCTTAACCGACTGAGCCACCCAGGCATCCCTAGGGAGATTTAATTTTTCTTTTTTTAAAGATTTTATTTATTTATTTGACAGAGAGAGAGACAGCGAGAGAGGGAACACAAGCAGGAGGAGTGGGAGAGGGAGAAGCAGGCTTCCTGCGAAGCAGAGAGCCTGATGTGGGGCTCGATCCCAGGACCCTGGGATCATGACCTGAGCCGAAGGCAGACGCTTAACAACGGAGACACCCAGGCGCCCCGGGAGATTTAATTTTATCTACATTTCCTTCTGCCTCCGTCTCCCACATCAATGTTGAGCACTTTTGTGTGCTTATTGGCTGTTCATATATTTCCTTTGGAGAAATGTCTATCAAAATGGAGATTTACATTTATGTTTTCTTCTAAGAGTTTTATAGTTTAAGCTCTTACATTAAGGTTTATGATCCACTTTGAGTTAATTTTTGTATATGTTGTGAGATACAATCCAACCCCCCCCCCCCCTTTTTTTGGTACATGGCTATCCAGTTGTCTCCACACCATTTTTGGAAAGATTTTTTTTCCTGTGAATTTCTTGGCACCCTTGTTGAAAATCAACTGACCATAAATATAAAGGTTTATCTGGACTTTCAATTATGTTTCATTGATTTCAATTTCTATCCTTCTTCCAATACCACAATACCACCCTGGCTTGATTATTGTAGCTTTGTAGTGTGTTTTGAAATCAGGAAGTGTGAATCCTCCAACTTTGTTCTTTTTCAAGATCATTTTGGCTATTCTAGGTTCCTTGCATTTCCATGAGAATTTAAGATCAGGTTGTCAATTGCAAAAACAAATGCAAAACAACAACAAAACCAGCTCTGATTTTGACAGGGATTGCATTGACTATTTACATCCATTTGGCCTTTATTGCCATTTTAATAATAAGTCTCCCAATTTATAAACATGGGATTTCTTTCCATTCATTTACTTCTTCTTTACTCTATCAATGATGTTTTGTAGCTTTCAGTATACAAGTTTTGTGCTTTTTTTGGTTAAATCATTGAGACTTTCCATGTGTATGTGAGAAGAATGTGCATTCTGCTTTTGTTGGGTGAATGTCTGGTGGGTCCAATTGGTTTATAATAGTATTCAAGTATTTTGTTTCTTTGCTGATCATCTGTCTGGTTGTTCTAACCATTCTTGAAAGTAGAATAATGAAATCCTTATTATGGTTGAATTGCCTATTTCTCCCTTATTACTTTTTACTTCATGTATTTCAGGCTCTGTTTTTAGGTGCATATGTACTTATAGTTATGTCTTCATGACAGATTAAACCTTTTATCATTATAATGTATATATTTTTGGCTCTAATAACGATTTTTGTCTTAAAATCTATTTTCTCTGATATTAGTATAACCACTCTAGCTCTCTTTGGGGTACTGTTTGTTTGTATATTTTTCCCTTCTTTTCCTCTCAGGTTATTTGTGGCTTTGAATTCACACTTTGTCTTTTGTAGACAGCATATAGTTGGGTCATCATTTTTTCATCCATTCTGCACATTTCTGCCTTTTGATTGGAACATTTAGTCCATTTACAATTAATGTTATTATCAATAACATAGTTTTTACATTTGCCATTTTGCTATTTATTTTCTGTGTGTCTTAGCTCTGTTTTTTGGGCTCTTAGGTCTCTATTTAGGTCTCTTAGGTTTCTATTTCTCCATTATTGCTTTCTTTTGTGCTACTTACTTTCTGGCTACTGTTTTAACTCCTTTGTTGTTTCTTTTACTAAATGTTTTTGAGTTCTTTTCTTAGTGGCTGTCCTAGGGATTACAATTAGCATCTTAACTTAAAAAATAATGAAGCTTGGATTAATATCAAATTAATTGAGGTAGTATACAAAAATGTTACTCCAATATAGCTTTATTTTCTACTCCTCTTTGTGCTATTTATTGACATACAAATTACATCTTTATATATTGTATGCCCATCAACTGAGTTGTTAATCATTGCTTTATGCACTTGTCTCGTAAATTAGAGGTGAAAATAAAAGAATTACAAACACAAGTACATTTATGCTTTTATGTTTACCTATGTATTTACCTTTACCAATGCTCTGCACAATATATACTGGCTTATTTTAGGCTATTATTAAAACTCAAAATATTCAGGGCGCCTGGGTGGCTCAGTTGGTTAAGCGACTGCCTTCGGCTCAGGTCATGATCCTGGAGTCCCGGGATCAAGTCCCGCATCGGGCTCCCTGCTGAGCAGGGAGTCTGCTTCTCCCTCTGACCCTCCTCCTTCTCATGCTCTCTGTCTCTCATTCTCTCTCTCTCAAATAAATAAATAAAATCTTTAAAAAAAAAAAAAAAAAACTCAAAATATTCAGGGGCACCTGGGTGGCTCAGTCATTAAGCATTAAGTGTCTGCCTTTGGCTCACGTCATGGTCCCAGGGTCCTGGGATTGAGCCCCATATCAGGCTCCCTGCTCGGCGGGAAGCCTGCTTCTCCCTCTCCCACCCCCCTTGCTTGTGTTCCCTCTCTCGCTGTGTCTCTCTCTGTCAAATAAATAAATAAAATCTTAAAAAAAACAAAACTCAAAATATTCAGTTTGCATCTGCTATTTCCCTTGAATATTTCCCCCTTTCAATAGTAATTATTTATAGTATGTGATCTAGTGAAAGACTGAGTTTTAAATCAATAGTCCTAGCATCTACTAATGGCTTTTCGTTCACTGACTGATTTTGTAATTGGGATTAAACCAATTAGTCACTATCTAGGCTTCAATTTCCTGAACTGAAAAATGGAGAGGATAGCATCCAGCGCTATTTGACTGGTAATTTAAAATGTATCCACTCTTTGGGCACCTCACTGGCTCAATCAGTAGAGCATGAGACTCTTGATCTTAGGGTTATGAGTTCAAGGCCCACGTTGAGCATGGAGCCTACTTAAAAATAATAAATAGGGGCACCTGGGTGGCTCAGTTGGTTAAGCATTTGCCTTTGGCTCAGGTCCTGATCTCAGGGTCCTGGGATTGAGCCCTGCATCGAGTCCCGCATCAGGCTCTCTGCTTGGTGGGGAGTTTGCTTCTCCCTCTCACTCTCCCGCTATTCTCTCTCTCAAATAAATAAAATTTTTAAAAATATATACATACAAAAATGGGATGTCTGGTTGGCTTAGTCGGTTAAGCATCTGCCTTCAGCTCAAGTCATAATCCCAGGGTCCTGGGATCAAGCCCTACATGGGGCTCCCTGCTCAGCTGGGAGCCTGCTTCTCCCACCCCCTCCATCCCTCTCCTGGCTTGTGCTCTCTCTCTCTCTCAAATAAATAAAATCTTAAAAAAAAAAAAATTCTTGGGCGCCTGGGTGGCTCAGATGGTTAAGCGTCTGCCTTCGGCTCAGGTCATGATCCCAGGGTCCTGGGATCGAGTCCCGCATCGGGCTTCCCGCTCCTTGGGAGCCTGCTTCTCCCTCTGTTTCTCTCTGTCTCTCATGAATAAATAAATAAAATCTTTAAAAAATAAATAAAAAAAAAAATTCTTCAAGGACACCTGCGCAGCTCAGCAGGTTAAGTATCTGACTCTTGTTATTGGCTCAGGTCATGATCTCATGAGTTGTGGGATTGAGCCCCCTGGAGATTCTCTCCCTCTGTCCTTCCCCCCACTTGTACTCGCTCTTTCTTTCTAAAATAAATAAATCTTTAAAATAAAAAAATAAAAAATAAAAATTAAAAATAACAAAAAATTCAACTTGCAAACTGCTTTCTAGTCGTATTTCTTTCTTTTTTTTTTAAGATTTTATTTATTTATTTGACAGAGAGAGACACAGTGAGAGAGGGAACACAAGCAGGGGGAGTGGGAGAGGGAGAAGCAGGCTTCCCGCGGAGCAGGGAGTCAGACACGGGGCTCGATCCCAGGACCCTGGGATCATGACAGGAGCCGAAGGCAGACGCTTAACAACTGAGCCACCCAGGCACCCCTCTAATTGTATTTCTATGAAGAAAATATAACTCATGAATACTCTCAACAATATCATAAATACCCATTCCTCAGGTAAACTTATTTTAAAAATCTAGTCATAGTTCACAATAGTTCAAAACCTTTGGGACACAGCAAAAGCTATTCTTAGAGGGAAGTTTATAGCAATACAGGCTTACCTCAAGGAGCAAGAAAAAAAATTTTTTTAAAGATGGTAGGTTTTCTTTTTATTTTTTTAAACAGAGTCTCTTTTTTTAAAGATTTTATTTATTTGTCAGAGAGATAGCACAAGCAGAGGGAGAAGCAGGCTCCCTACTGAGCAGGGAGCCGGATGTGGGACTCGATCCCAGGACCCAGGGATTATGACCTAAGCCGAAGGCAGACACTTAATTGACTGAGCCACCCAGGTATCCCAGCAGGAAAAATCTTAAGTAAACAACCTAACCTTACACCTAAAGGAACTAGAAAAAGAACAAACAAAACTTAAAATCAGCAGAAGGAAGGAAATAATAAAGATTAGAGCAGAAATAAATGATATAAACTAAAGAAACAATAGAACAGATCAATAAAAATCTAGTCATAGCCTAGCATAGGGATCATGAATACCTGAATCAGTCAGCTATTTGAAATAAGTCTGGAAAAAAAAAGGAATGTTATTTTAGTCTCCTATTCCCCTAGGTAGGAGTTCTATTTTCCCCATCATTTTCTGTTTTGTTTTTAGGAAGAAAACAATCATATTCACCTTGGAAGTGATTTTTTAAAAAAGATTTTATTAATCAGAGAGAGAGAGAACGCACACACAACCAGGGGGAGCAGCAGAGGGAGAGGGAGAAGCAGGCTCCCCGCTGAGCAGGGACCCCGATGTGGGGCTCGATCCCAGGACTCTGGGATCATGACCTGAGCCGAAGGCAGATGCTTAACCAACTGAGCTACCCAGGTGTCCCTGGAAGTGATTTTTGAATAGGCCAAGTATTAGTTTTAAAGAGCTAGAATTACCATCATTTATAGTATGCAATACAATGACCCATAAAATCTCTTTTGGCCATTTTCCATAGCTCCATTAAAAAAATAATGACTGTGGTAAAATGAGGTTGAAAATAATTCCTGTTAGGGGCGCCTGGGTGGCTCAGTTGGTTAAGCGACTGCCTTCGGCTCAGGTCATGATCCTAGAGTCCCTGGTTCGAGTCCCGCATCGGGCTCCCTGCTCGGCAGGGAGCCTGCTTCTGCCTCTGACCCTCCCCCCTCTCATGTGCTCTCTCTCTTTCATTCTCTCTGTCTCAAAGAAAGAAAGAAAGAAACAAACAAACAAAAAAGAAAATAATTCCTGTTACCAAGGGGCCAAAGGTGAGATTCTTCATCGTACACATTTAATTTAAGGATTGAATTTTAGCAGAGAGAGATAAGAACAATAAGGTAATTGTTGGTCATTCATTAAACAGAAGGTGAGTTTCGGCCTTTTGCTCCTATTGGAAACAAGTCCTTCCAAAGTTGGAAATACCTTCCACACTCAGGTGTGGTTGATCAGGTTCTGACCATGGTAATTCCTAAATATTAATGAAAGAGCAAGTTAAAGTAGATGACCTGGTAATTTTGTACTGGTATGATTCAGAGCTATTATACAAAGATACTCTAAGGAATTTACTTTGCCCTTCTCAATTTTGAAGAAATGTGGTTAGACTGACTGGAGTGTAATCTTGCTGACCATTGCTTGACTTTCCATATGATCCTACTTTATCATAGGGTGGCTAACCTTTGCCTTACTTTCTTACACTACTTAAAAACACACTCTTTGTAACCAAAAACATATATATATATATATTGCTCTTCTTTCACACTCAAAAGAAACTGTAGGTGGATATTCTTGTTTTCTTTTTTTTAAGAGTTTATTTATTTGACACAGAGAGAGAGATAGCGAGAGCAGGGACACAAGCAGGGGGAGTGGGAGAGGGAGAAGCAGGCTTCCCAAGGAACAGGGAGCCCGATGTGGGGCTCGATCCCAGGACCCTGGGATCATGACCTGAGCCGAAGGCAGACGCTTAACGACTGAGCCACCCAGGCGCCCCTCTTGTTTTCTTTAGCTGAAGAACCCTGTGTCCTTTCATTAGTGGTCTGGAATCTTATTAGCAAACAAAATTTGCACATGGCTTTTATATTAGCGTTACTGTCACACTGTGTACACTGGGGAGATGGAAGACTCTAAAAATGACTAATCTAGCTTCAGAAAATGGACCGAACTATATGCTACATATTCCAACAGACTTAACAATCCGGGCAAGAGAATATTCTAGAAACAAATCACAATTGGAATCCTTATTCTCCTCTCGTTTAGTTTTTTTCCCCCCTCTTTTCCCTTAACCTGGGCATGGCTGCAGCGTTTTGTAAAAGGCAGCTTGCAGTCTCAATAAACAAAACATAGAACCTTCTTTTCATAGTGATTTCTGCAAACACGTTCTGTATTGTAACACTGATGAAATTATAACAGCATTTTTAATAATAGAATTGCTTTTCCTCATTGACCTATTTTCATCACTAAAACACTGTTCTCGTCCAGAGATGTGCTTATTCCTTATTGAGGGATTAACACAAGTATGTTTAGAGTGTTGTTGATTTGTTTGCTTGTTCTAGTTTTTAAATTCTAAATCTTAAGAATAAGTTTATTTGTAGCTATAACGCGTAAGTGGGCAGCTTTTCATTTCTTTCAGAAATAAAGCAGAAAGTGACTAATATCCTCATCTGCTTCTGAATTCTTACTCATAGGCTCCCCACCCCCCTTCTCTCATGTTCCACAACATTAAGGAGCCTGGGACATGATGTCAGCGTCTTTCTAAAGGCACTGGGTGATGTTTACACACTTAAGCTGCTAGCACTGACAGGACAACTGGAGTCAAATGTAAACCATGGTGTTTATTATTCCCAGTCAAATATGTTGTGCAATGGGTAGCAATAGGCACTGTGTGAAAGGTTGCCTAATAAACCGCCCCAGCATCAGGATTAGTCAGCTCCTTGCTGTGAGGTGTGTGTGACCAAGATACCAGAGGTGGGTGGTGATGGAAAGGCAGGCTGGCCAATGACACGAACCAAAAGGAGGGGAAACTCAATTCTTGGCAGACAATTGAATCTTAGCAGAAGGCATTTGTTCTCTGAGGTGCAGAGGCTGAGAGGCTCCTGAGAAACATCTGAGGGAAAGATTTTGTTTTCTTACTTTTTATTGTTTTACATAAAAACTTTCTCCTGTATAAAACCTTAGAAGTCAGTGCGATTTCTGGTCACATTAATTTACAGTAGAACCAAATAATGCTTTCTGGAGAAATCTTTTTTCTTTTTGTAATAAAAAGTTTAATTATTAATAACAACAGAACCACACTAAAGAACATTAGAGAAACAAAACAAGGGGAACGCATTCATAATCCCTTTTGCTAAAAACAATTACAGCATCACAGTAGCAAACTTTCTTACTGTTTGAACTGTTTTACATGGTTGTAATCATCTAGTTACAGGATTTTGTCATAATTTCTTGGTAACTTATCATAAGCGTTTATATTCTCTTAACTTTTTTAAAAAAAGATTTTATTTATTTATTTGACAGACAGAGAGAGTGAGAGAGAGATCACAAGCAGGGGGAGCGGGAGGCAGAGGGAGAAGCAGACTCCCTGCTGAGCAGGAAGCCTGATGCGGGGCTCTGACCCCAAGGCAGACACTTAACTGACTGAGCCACCCAGGCGCCTCTATCATAAGCTTTTTTCCCCATAGTGCTACATAATCATATTTTAAGTAACTGAATAATATTCCATTGGTTATAGTTCAGCATATGGTTGAACAATGTTTACTTTTTTTTTTTGGATTCCCCCCCAACTCATTTCCCCCCTCCTTTCACCAATGTTCACCTTAACCATTCCAATAGGCTGCTTCCATTTTATGCTGTTGTTGTTATAAATAAAACTGAAGTGTTAAAATATAGTTTTTCAGTATAAAATGTTTAAAAATTAAAGGTGATAAAGGCTGCCTGGCTAGCTCAGTCAGTACAGCATGTGACTCTTGATCTTGGGTTTGTGAGTTCAAGCCCCACATTGAGTGTAGAGATTACTTAAAAAAAAAAAAAATCCTTTACTGAACTCTACATCTGAAACTCATGATGTACTATATGTTGGCTAATTGAATTTAAATTAAAAAAAGAATCTTAAAAAAGTAAATAAAATATGGGTGGCTCAGTTGATTAAGCATCTGCCTTTGGCTCAGGTCATGATCGGATCCCGGAGTCCCAGGATCAGTCCCACATCAGGCTCCCTGCTCAGCGGGAAATCTGCTTCTCCCTCTGACCCTCCCCCATCTCATTCTCTCTTTCTCACTCTTTCTCAAATAAACAAAATCTTAAAAAAAAAATTTTTTTAATTAAATTAAAACTAAAATTTAAGGTGATTTATACCAAATACAAAGCTTGTATAAAGCATATTTGAACAACTTAAAGATCAATAAAAAAATGAACAGCTTAGTATCCACTTCCAACTGAAGAAATAAAACACTTCCTGTAACTTGGAAGCCTGCCTGTGTGCTTCTCTCTGGATGCATCCTGCTCTCTTCTCCCCTATAGAAATAAATACAAGTCTAAATGTTTTGTTTATTAATTTTTTAATATTTTTCATTTTCCCTTAGGGTAGATTCTTTCCAGAATTGAATAATTAAGGTAAGTGGGTTGTTTTTATTCTTATTAGGGCTATCTCTGATGTTGGTGGAAAGCATTGGCTTACATTTTTCCTTCAGAAATTATCAGGCTTACCACACCCGCGTACGCAGGGTAGGCCCACATACCAGAGAAAAATTTGCCTCATAAGGGTGCAGTCTGTGACAGTTTTCTGCCATATGAGGGTATGAAGGGTTAGGACTGAGAACCCTTGTGGTACAGAGATGATTCTGGATTACTTATATGAGGGTTACCCTCCCTCCTCTCAGGCTTTTCTCCAATCTCTAGTTATTTTGGTTTTAGATTCTGTTATTTTAATTACTCATTCATTTAAAATAGGCAGTTCTTTTTGTTCAGCCTATTAGTGTCTGTCTTCTGGGATAAATGCCAACATAATGGTGTTCAACTTTACCTAGTGCCAAGGAATCAGATGGGTCAGGTCTTACTTGTCAGTTTTGAAAATGGAGAAACTAAATTTAAAAATAATTGGCCAATAATAGAACTAATAAGGGTGGGGGCGCCTGGGTGGCTCAGTTGGTTAAGCGACTGTCTTCGGCTCAGGTCATGATCCTGGAGTCCCAGGATCGAGTCTCGCATCAGACTCCCTGCTCAACAGGGAGTCTGCTTCTCCCTCTGACCCTCCTCCCTCTCGTGCTCTCTGTCTCTCATTCTCTCTCGCAAATAAATAAAATCTTAAAAAAAAAAAAAAAGAACTAATAAGGGTGGTTAGCTTTCAAGTCAATAGTAAAAGCCCCAAATTAGTGTTTCTGATCACTTGCATCAGAATCAGTTTAAGATACTTGGTAAATTCAGAGATTCCTGCACTTGAGACCTACCAAAATCTCTGGATTTGGGGTCCAGGAAGCTACAGTTGAATAAACACCCCAGATGACTTTCAGTACCCTAAACTTGAGAAGCACCACCCTTGCTCAGGGGCAGCAACCTAAGAAAAGTGACATAGTAAATATTCCCATTATTTTCTAGTACATTTTATTTCCTTACCACTGACATGTAGGGTTGAGTAGCCATTTAGTGATCCTTTCTGTGGGACCCATTGTGGCAGATTTTGCTAGACAAGAATGGAAAAAACCTATCTAGAGCCATACCACCCAGAATGTGCCTGATTTCAGTGGCTAAGCAGGGGTGGGCCTGGTTAGTATTTGGATGGGGGTATTGAAAAACCCAGTTCTTTACTTATATTTTGAAATATTAATACCATATGAAGAAGTTACCCTTCAAGTGAGGTCTAGGAACCACCTTAATTATTTGTATCAATTTAGCAGTAAATTTTCATTGACTCTGACCAAGAGCAAGAATGAGATACCGGGGGCACCTGGGTGGCTCAGTCATTAAGCATCTGCCTTCAGCTCAGGTCATGATCCCAGGGTCCTGGGATCGAGCCCCGCATCAGGCTCCCTGCTCAGCAGGAAGCCTGCTTCTTCCTCTCCCACTCCCCCTGCTTGTGTTCCCCCTCTCACTGTGTCTCTCTCTGTCAAATAAATAAATAAAATCTTAAAAAAAAAACAAAAAAAGAATGAGATACTGGATGAATGCAGGTGAAAGCATTTGCCTGAAGCAAAGACCAGGGTTCAGTGACAGTTTGTGCCAAGCACATTCTGTTTTCTTCCCAGTTTGGAGTAGTGCCCTTTGTCTGTGACCTTGATACTCAGAATTGTTTTGTGCAACCATTAGCCTGCATAGCACTTTCTAATCATCTTTGAAGCTGGAATCTTTATGATCTCACCAAATCGGAAGGGATTTACAAAGGACAGAAGTGCACAAAAATTTGTTGAAAAGCTAAAAGACAAGACTTGGAAAAACAGTATAAAGGTAGAAGTAGAAAGCCAAGTGGAGTCTGGAAAGAAACATTAGAAGTAACCTGAGAGACATGGGCATTCTTCACATTCATTCTCAATTAATATAGCTTGGGAGGTTGCTAAGCAAAACCCTTCTGAGAATTGAACCTGAGATCCTTTTTAATACACATTTGCTGTCTGGAACAGTGAAGGAACCCTGTACCTGAAAATCAATTGCTCTGTGAAAATGATCATTATTAAAATAGTTATTACTGGGGCGCCTGGGTGGCTCAGTTGTTAAGCATCTGCCTTCGGCACAGGTCATGATTCCAGGGTCCTGGGATGCAGCCCCTGCATCGGGCTCCCTGCTGGGCGGGGGGCCTGCTTCTCCCTCTCCCTCTGCCGCTCCCACTGCTTGTGCTCTCCTGCTCTCTCTCTGTCAAATAAATAAATAAAATCTTAAAAATAAATAAAAATAAAATAGTTATTACTGAAACTACATGATATTTGACAGAGTTTCTCTCACTTTTTTCATTTCATTTTTCTATGTTATCAGAAAGTTGCCATATTTAAGAACCCAGCAATGATAATTAGGAATATCACACATTTCAATATTAATATGTTTAGACTTTCTTGAAATTTGAACATAATATTTAACCCACAAAAAATGAAGATGAACCAGTTGGTGAATGTCAAATAGGCTGTAAATATACTAGGAATGTTCAGTTTTAGTAATAAGAATAATAGTAACAACATGAATAAGGGGGAAAAATCAAATAATAAACTACATGTATATTTTACATTTTATGGAGGCTATTAAAATAACATCTTAAATTACAATAGCATATGCAAGGTATCTTTTTTTTTTTTTTTTAAAGATTTATTCACCCATTTTAGAGACAGAGCACAAGCAGAGGGGCAGAGGGAGAGGGAGAGAAAATCCCAAGCAGACTCCAAGCTGAGTGCAGAGCCCAACTTGGGGCCTGATCTTACCACCATGAGATCACAATCCAAGCTGAAACAAGAGTTGGACACTTCACAGGCACCCCCTCCTTTTTTTTAAAGATTTTATTTATTTATTTTAGGATTTATTTATTTATTTGACAGAGAGAGAGAACACACAAGCGGAGGCAATGGCAGAGGGAGAGGGAGAAGCAGGCTTCCCGCTGAGCAGGGAGCCTGATGTGGGGCTCGATCCCAGGACCCTGGGATCATGACCTGAGCCGAAGGCAGATGCTTAACTGACTGACCCACCCAGGCACCCCCCAAGGTATCTTTTTAATGTTTATTTGGTGATCTGCATTTTATGTTAAGTTCTGTCTCTGCAACACAAAATAAGGTCAAACTGATCTCAATAATATTTATGATGAGAAAAAAATATTTACGATGAGAAACTATGAATATATAAGATAGTAATAATTTAGCAGTTAAGGAATTTCAGTCCAATAACCAATATTATACTATTGATGAAACACTAAAGTTGGGATAAAGCAGGTTTCCTCCTTTATTTAACCTTATAAGGGAAATTCCTTTTTTTTATGATTTTTTATTCATTCATTTGAGAAAGAGAGAGCTCGAGCACAAGCGGGGTGGGGGGGAGGCGGTGGCAGGGTCAGTGGGAGAGGGAGGAGCACAATCCCTGCTGAGCACAGAAGCCCAATGCGGGGCTCAATCCCAGGACCCCGGGATCATGACCTGAGCCAAATGCAGCCACTTAACCAACTGAGCCACCCAGGCGCCCTAAGGGAAATTCTAGACACTGTTCAAAAACAGAATTCATATGTATAGTTAGAAGAAATTATAGATGAGGGGCGGGAAGCCTGCTTCTCCCTCCCCCACTCCCCCTGCTGTGTTCCCTCTCTCACTGTCTCTCTCTCTGTCAAATAAATAAATAAAATCTTAAAAAAAAAAAAATTTCCCATTTCTTGGCACCTAACTGGCTCAGTCATAAGATCATGGGACTTGGGATGCCTGGTTAAGCGTCTGCCTTCGGCTCAGGTCATGATCCCAGGGTCCTGGGATCAAGTCCCACATCGGGCTCCTTGCTCAGCAGGGAGCCTGATTCTCCCTCTGCCTCTGCCTCTCCCGCTGCTTGTGCTCTCTCTCTCTGACAAATAAATAAATGAAATCTTAAAAAAAGAAGATCATGGGACTCTTGATCTCAGGGTCATAGGTTCAAGCCCAAAGTTAGGAGTAGACATTACTTAAATAAATAAATAAATAAATAAATAAATAAATAAATAAATAAATTTACTTTTTAAAAACCTTCCCATTTCATTGCATTTACTCAGTGCTGAGTATTTTCATTATTCTAAATCTTCAGCAATTTGATGGCAGAACAATAGTATCTCATTGTTTTCACTTGCATTTCTTTCTTTTTTTTTTTTTTTTAAAGATTTTATTTATTTATTTGAGAGAGAGAGAGACATAGCGAGAACAGGAACACAAGCAGGGGGAGTGGGAGAGGGAGAAGCAGGCTTCTCGCGGAGCAGGGAGCCCGATGCGGGGCTCGATGCGGGGCTCGATGCGGGGCTCGATCCCAGGACCTGAAATCATGACCTGAGCCAAAGGCAGACGCTTAATGACTGAGCCACCCAGGCGCCCCAAGAAATGGGAACTTTTAAACATTATTTGTGGGAATGCCCTTTTTGGTGAGTAATTTGTATCAAAATTTAAGTATACATATCCTCTGATTCATCATTCTTCCAGTGGCATTTATACTAGAATGGGAAAGAAATAGGGGTATGAATAAAGATGAATAGGAATGTTCAGAACAGCTTTTTATATAATATTGAAAAATTGAAACAACAAAAATCAAGAGAATAATATAAGTATATTCATAGGATACACTAATACTAAATGATCGTGAAAACTCATATTTTCCTCACAAAATGTTATAAGTGAAAAGAGCACTAAAAATAGTAGATAAAGTCTGATCCCAATTTTTAAAGTATATACATATTTGTAGAAAAAGAATGGAGGAATATCCACTAAAATATTTATGGTTGTTTCTTCCAGATGATGGAATTCTGAGTTATTTTTACTTTATTTTATGTTTTCCCAAATTTTTTATAATAAACTCATATAATTATAAAAACCATTTTAAAAGCAAACATTTTAAGTTAAACAACAGTGTTAACAAGTTAAAGAGAATGACATTCAAATTATTTCCTAAATCTTTTCCTCTGACTCACAAGGAAATTTTGCTTCTAAGCAGATTCTGATCTGTATTAAAATAGAGGTTGGTTTAGATTTTTTGTTTCCTGAGAGAGAAAACAGAAAATAATGCAATAGGTGGCTTTTTCACCTGACAGAAACTTTATTCCATGCCAGATTACACACACACACACACACACATTCATCCTATCCAGGATACATTAGACTCCTAGTAATAAAGAAATAGAAGGTGTAGGAGAGGAAAAGCTTTTCCTCAACCCTCTTAGGGTCCCTGATTGGGCCTGAATATTAAACTAACAAAGACAGATTAACAGGAGAAAAGTGTCAAATTTATTTTTTTATTTTATTTTTAAAGATTTATTTATTTATTTATTTATTTATTTATTTATTTATTTATTTATTTATTTGACAGAGAGAGAGAGAGAGCATAAGCAGGGGGAGTGGCAGGCAGAGGGAGAGGGAGAAGCAGGCTCCCCGCTGAGCAGGGAGCCCAATGCAGGGCTCCATCCCAGGACCCTGAGATCATGACCTGAGCCGAACGCAGACGCTTAACCGACTGAGCCACCCACGTGCCCCCAAACTTACTTAATATAAGTTTTACATGACATGGGACTCTTCATAAGGAAATGAAGACCTGAAGAAGCACAATTAAGCTTGAGACTTTATACTAGGTCTGATGAAGAGTAGAAAGTCATGGAAAACTGTGATAGAACAAAAGGGTCTGAGCTAAGGGTAGTAAACTGGGGAGAAGTTAGCAAGGCCTATTTGGACTCCTCTCAGCATCCCTCCATCTTCAGAGATTTCCTCTGAGTGTAGGTAGGGCACTTCTCACAAGAGGGTCCTATGACCTGCTTCAGAGGAGCAGAGGAAGTCGGAGAGGCCTTCCTGCACCTGCTGTTTCTCAAATTCTTTCAGCTCAAAATATTGAATATGCCCAAGAACCATATTTGGGGGTAGCATGTTCTGAAACCTATGAGAGGGATATAGGAGGGCCCCTGGTGTCTTGATTGTCACTGGTGCCAAATCCATAACCAAGTTTTTTTTTGGTCTGTAGTGACAATGTCAGAGTAAGGTTCACAACTGTCATTTTGGGGGGAAATCTCTTCTCAGATTATATCTAATGTACTTCTTTTTAGTTTTACCATATGAAATTATGGTGATATTGTAAGTGATATGTCAGTTTTTTAAAAGTTCTTATTTGTCGGGGAACCTGGGTGGCTTAGTTGGTTAAGCAGCTGCCTTCAGCTCAGGTCATGATCCCAGGGACCTGGGATCGAGCCCCACATCCAGCTCCCTGCTCAGTGGAGAGCCTTCTCCTCCCTCTCCTTCTACCTGCCACTTTGCCTACTTGTGCTTTCTCTCCCTCTGTCAAATAAATAAATAAAATCTTTAAAAAAAGTTCTTATTTGTAAAAAAAAAAATTGGCAATTCTGTGCCAGTTGTCTCTTACCACCTCCATTTTTCTTTGGAAATCGAAACTAAGAGGTCTGAACACCGTTGATCTCATCAAACTTCCTTTTTTTTTTTTTTTAAAGATTTTATTTATTTATTTGACAGGAGAGACACAGTGAGAGAGGGAACACAAGCAGGGGGAGTGGGAGAGGGAGAAGCAGGCTCCCTGCGGAGCAGGGAGCCCAATTTGGGGCTCGATCCCAGGACCCTGGGATCATGACCCGAGCCGAAGGCAGACGCTTAACAACTGAGCCACCCAGGCGCCCCAAGCTTCCTTATTTCTGTGAATGAAAAAACTGAGGTTCAGAAGGGAATGGAGATTTGCCCAAGGTTTTGTAGTGACAATGGAGATTATTTCTTTGGCCTCGTGATCACACAATAAGGAGTCTTCAAGGGCTCATCCTTCCGAATTGGAAAACATTCAGGAAATTCCTTGTAAGCCTCTTTGGGACAACTTCCACTTTTTTTTTTTAAGATTTTATTTATTTATTTATTTAATTGACAGAGAGAGAGAGAGAGAGACAGTGTGAGAGGGAACACAAGCAGGGGGAGTGGGAGAGGGAGAAGCAGGCTTCTGGCCGAGCAGGGAGCCTGATGCGGGGCTCGATCCCAGGACCCTGGGATCATGACCTGAGCTGAAGGCAGACGCTTAACCAACTGAGCCACCCGGACAACTTCCACTTTTCAACTGACCATAGGAAAACCAGAACTCACCATCACTTTGAATGTCTTGTTAAAGGAAATCAGAGGGGCTCCTGGATGGCTCAGTTGGTTAAGCGTCTGCCTTCCACTCAGGTCATAATCTCAGGGTCCTGGGATGGAGCCCCACATCAAGCTCCCTGCTCATTGGGGAGCCTGCTTCTCCCTCTTCCTCCACCTGCCACTCCCACTGCTTGAGCTCTCTCTCTCTCATATAAATAAAATCTTTGAAAGGAAAAAAAAAAAGGAAATCAGAGCCCAGCAGTTTAGTCAGTATAAACAGATTTTTTTCAGGAACAGTTACAACAGGGGAAAAGAAACCTCAGTGTAGAACTGAACACAGCTCCAAATACAGCATGATGAACTGGGGATTTATAGGTAGAGGGCTGAGTAGGGGTCAGTGGATGGAAGATTACTAAGGGGAACCATCAGGGGTAAGGAGGGATTCTGGCTAGACCGACCTAATACAATTTTTGTTAAGGGCAGGCCTGAGTGATCAAGGGTGGGGGAGTCTCTCTAAAATGACTTAGCAGAATCCTTGCTAAAATTGGGTGTTGCAGAGACAGACACAGAAGCCCAAAGGCAAGGCCTAGTTGGGATGAGGGTTCAGAGGAACCCAAATAAAGTTTGGTCAAGGAGAGCGTCTTTGTCAGTCTCTCATTCAGAAGAACAAAGATGCTACAAAGGAATGAAGGCCTGGTAATAAGTTACTTCAGTAAATGGGAGCACCAAAAAAAAAAAAAAGTTATTTCAGAAAAATATCTGCCCTCCTTTCCCCTCCCCCCCACAAAAGGAAATTATTATTATTATTTTTTTAAATGTTTTATTTATTTATTCATGAGAGTCAGAGAGAGAGAGGCAGAGGCAGAGGGAGAAGCAGGCTCCCCACCTAGCAGGGAGCCTGATGCGGAACTTGATCCCAGGACCCTGGGACTATGGCCTGAGCTGAAGGCAGACGCTTAATCATCTGAGCCACCCAGGCGCCCCAAATTATTATTTTTTTTGAGATATTTATTTGAGAGAGAAAGAGAGAGAAGAGAGCATGAGCGGGGTCGGGGGGAGAGGGAGAAGCAGACTCCCTGATGAGCAGGAAGCCCAATGATGTTGGGCTTGATCCCAGGACCCTGGGATCATGACCTGAGCTGAAGGCAGATGCTTAACTGACTGAGCTACCCAGGTGCCCCAAAAGTAAATTAAATTTAAATTTCAAAATATACTCAACACAAAGGTCAAAATACCTCCAAATTAGCATAAAATAGCTAACTTTTATAAAAATATTATGTAAAAAAAATATATATATATTATGTATATATTTATCATTATTTCTAATTAGTCTATGTAGATCTCTAGCCCTGGGTTCAAGTCTTCTACTTAAAACCTGCATTATGAATAACTCCCTCTGAGCCTGTTTCCTCATCTATAAAAAGGGTATAATTCGATTGCCATTGTATATTTCACAGCATAGTTGTGAATATAAGGTGAGAGAGTATAGATAGAGCAGTGCCTGGGTGGCTCAGTCGTTAAGCATCTGCCTTCGGCTCAGGTCATGGTCCCGGGGTCCTGGGATCGAGTCCCCCATCGGGCTCTGCCTGCTCTTGGTTTCAGCTCAGGTCATGATCTCAGGGTCCTGAGATCCAGCCCTGCACTGGGGTCCGCACTCAGCAGGAGTCAGCTTGTCCCTCTCCCTCTCCCTCCCCCCCCTTAAATAAAGTAAAATTAAAATTAAAAAGTATAGAAACTCTTTGTAAATTGTAAAAGGCAATATGAATGTTATAATTAAAAATGTAGACAAAAAAATTTTTTTTCGTCATAGCAAACCATCTGTTATAATCATAATATTTATTCAAATGCAAATGAAGGCTTAAACCATCTCTCGTTTTGAGTTTAGTGATAAAATTAGATAATAGCCTTTTGGGAACAATGGCCACTCCAACAAATTTGGAAAGCAATGTGACCATTTTCATAAAATCCTCTTTTAAGTACTCTGCATCGCACAGCATGGTTTAAGCAAACCATGGGAGATTGCCTATTTTTGTAGGTCAACATGACAGAAAATCAGCAATTCCTTTTGAATCAACTTATTCTTTTTTTTATTTTTTAAGATTTTATTTATTTATTCATGAGAGACACAGAGAGAGAGAGAGAGGCAGAGAGAGAAGCAGGCTCCCAAGGAGCAGGGAGCCCGATGCGGGACTCGATCCCAGGACCCTGGGATCATGACCTGAGCCGAAGGCAGACGCTCAACCATATGAGCCACCCAGGCGCCCTGAATCAACTTATTCTAATGCATCAATCTATGTAGGCAAAATCCAAAAAGGATTGAAGACCCACTAAAAGTCTCAGGGGCCCCTCATAAGTACCTCCAGTGTCTCCTGTGGCTGCACAGCTTCTAGGAGCTGGGTAAATTTTGCCATTCTTATCTTACAAATGAAAAAGTTAAGATACAGATTTGCATGTCTATCACATAATCAGGTCAGCACAGGGCTCATTTGGTAACTTCTAAGTCCTATTCAGGCCTCGTTGCTTAGGACGGTAGGGCAGTAGAAGTTTGTTGAATAGACTTAACTATTCTTCCCAGAGTTTCAGAAAAACATGTTCTATTGCAGGCTATTGTGAAGGTTCTGCTGGTTCTTCAAGCTCATATCATTTATCTAACCAGTTCCTTCTCAAACCAAGCTATAAACTTGAAATTCAGCTGTCTTCTTTTCTACTCTGTACTTCAAATCATCAGTCAAGTTTGTTGTTGTTTTTTAAATAAATGCTACCCCCAACAGGGGGCTTGAACTCATGACCCTGAGATTAAGAGTCACATGCTCTACTGACTGAACTAGCCAGGCATCTCAATCAAGTTTAATCCATTCTACTAATTCAATGTCTCTTCTAATCATTGGGTCTCTCAATCCCTAATTCAAGTTTGCTTGAACAATTACTGTCTTCAAACTGGTCCTCCCACCTCCAGGCTTGATTTCTTACTTTCTGCTTAAAAGATCATCCTTTTTTCAATTTATATCTCCTGTAGCACCGAGGACAGGCTTTTTTTTTTCTTTTTAGTATTTTATTTATCCATTTGACAGAGAGAGAGAGCACAAGCAGGGGGAGTGGCAGGCAGAGGGAGAAGGAGAAGCAGGTTTCCCACAGAGCAGGGGGAGCCCGATGGGGGACTTGATCCCAGGACCCCGCGACCATAACCCGAGCCAAAGGCAGACACTTAACCAACTGAGCCACCCAGGCACCCCAGGACAGGCTTTTAATAAATGGTCACTGAATGTGTTGGGAAGGAAATTTTTTTTCCTCTACTGTGGTAGGTACTTTGATTGGTAAATTGATAAAGACAAATTAACTGGACAAAAACTAATTACATGTATGGGGAGCCCCATTTGAATATGACACCCACAAGTAATGAAGACAGTTGAGGTTTATATGCCATCCTAAGCTAGGGAGGAGATAGGGGTCTGAGACTTCAAAAAGAAGGAAGACAATGTATAGGAAGATGGGAAGAATAAATGGTGAACAAATGTTTGGCATGCCATACAGAGACAATGGGACACAGAGAGGAATTGGATCTCTAGGTTTTGAACTTCCCCTTATTTTACCGTATCTCGCCAGTATTCTTTGTAGTTCTCTCTGGTGATAGTTCTTTTCCTGGACCAGGCCCCCTAACTAAAATCTTTTAGCCATTTAAGAGGGAGATAAAAGGTCTTCTTGAGTCTTTTGGGCTTTGATTGACTTCAATTCAAAGTAATCCACATGCCAAAGTGGTACATTTTGGGGAGGCTTATTCTGAACCTGTTCAAATGAATGACTGGGATTAAGAATCAGGCAATGAGGAAAGGGTCATACTTGTGCAGAAGTTCTTTCAGGTCTGGTACTATACTTCAGGTCATTTAATTTTTTTTTTTTTTTAAGATTTTTTTTTTTTTTTTTGAGAGAGACAATGAGATAGAGACAGAGAGAGCATGAGAGGGGGGAGCGTCAGAGGGAGAAGCAGACTCCCTGCCGAGCAGGGAGCCCGATGCGGGACTCGATCCTGGGACTCCAGGATCATGACCTGAGCTGAAGGCAGTGGCTTAACCAACTGAGCCACTCAGGCGCCCCAGGTCATTTAATTTTTACAACTCCTGGAGATTGATGCAGACAACAAGATTTATTACTATGAGTGTTCCTCCCTCCTTGCTCTCTAGAGAGAATTTTTCCTTCCCACTTTAATTTCTTCTCAAATTTTTTTTTTTTTTTTGTAGGCTCCACACCCAGCACAGAGCCCAATGCAGGGCAGGATCTCACGACCCCAATATCAAGACCTGAGCTGAAATCAAGAGTTGGACACTTAACTGACTGAGCCACCCAGGTGCCCCAGTTTCTTCTCAACTTCGAAGAAGAATTCTCTCCTTTCCACTCTGGTTCTTAGTGTTTTGTGACACAGGATTAAGAGAAGATAGGGAGTCCTCATCAGTCCAGACTGGTGGAGAAGCAGGGTAGTATGTTGTTTTGTAGGGTCTCCTTTGTAATGGAGAATGCAAGCTAAGGGCAAATTGGGGAGAACAAGAATTTTAAATAACATACATAATAAAGATCTAAAACGGGTTGGAGGAGGGAGAAAGAAGGTAGAAATAAACCACTCAGCAGCCTGGCTAGGGATGAGGAGGGGATTTGCAGAGGTTTGAAGAATGGTCTTTGGAGTAGCTTTGGCAGAATAAGAAAGAAGAAAAAGGAGGATTTTAAGTATTGCTGTGGGTTACAAATTTGATCTCCTTTATGTTCTTTGAAAAAAACAAGGAAGGATGGTAATTCCTCTTGAAAGAATTTGGCTACTGGACCTTGTTTCTTTCAGTGTGAAATTGAGCCATGCGGAGTCCACACTGAACAGAAAGCTAGGGCTTGGAGAGCCAACATTTTGCTAACATCACACAGGGAAGGGCTGAGCCAGAATTTGAACCCACACCTCTCCAAATACAAAGTCTGTAAGTTTTCATTCCCACATGCTACCTGTGGGTCAGAAGACATCTGTTGAGTTGCACCTCTAAAAATTCCATCCAAGGGGCTCCTGGCTGGCTCATTTGGAAGAACACATGACTCTTGATATTGGGGTTGTGAGTTTAAGCCCCACATTCGGTATAGAGATTACTAAAAAAATGAAATAAAAAAAATTCATTGGGGGTTGCCTGGGTGGCTCACTCAGTTAAGCATGTGACTCTTGATTTCAGCTCAGGTCATGATCTCAGGATCATGAGACTGAGCCCTACTGGGGCTCTGTGCTCAGTGTGGAGTCTGCTTGAGATTCTCTCTCTCCCTCTCCCTGTGCCCCTTCACCTTGTGTGGAAGTGCACGGATGCACGCACTCTCTCTCCCCCCTCTAATAAATATTTTTTTAAAAAATCCATTGAAGGGACAGCTGGGTGGCTCAGTTGGTTAAGCATCGGCCTTCAGGGATGCCTGGGTGTCTCAGTTGGTTAGGTGTCCGCCTTCGGCTCAGGTCATGATCTCAGGGTCCTGGCATCAGGCTCCCTGCTCAGTGGGGAGCCTGCTTCTCCCTCTCCCTCTGATTGTGCTCTCTCTGTCAAATAAATAAAATCTTAAAAAAAAAAAAAAGAAAAAGCATCAGCTTTCAGCTCAGGTCATGATCCCAACGTTCTGGGATCAAGTCCTGCACTGGGGTCATTGCTCAGCGGGGAGTCTGCTTCTCCCTCTGCCTGGTGCCTGCCGCTCCCCCCGCTTGTACGTGCTCTCCCCTCTCTCTCTCTGACAAATAAAATCTCTAAAAAAGAAACCCAGGGCGCCTGGGTGGCTCAGTTGGTTAAGCGACTGCCTTTGGCTCAGGTCATGATCCTGGAGTCCTGGGATCGAGTCCCACATCGGGCTCCCTGCTCAGCAGGGAGTCTGCTTCTCCCTCTGACCCTCCTCCCTCTCATGCTCTCTCTCATTCTCTCTCTCGCAAATAAATAAAAAAATCTTAAAAATAAATAAATAAATAAAGTAAATAAAATAAAAAAGAAACCCATAAAAAATCCATTGAAAAAAAAATGCATTGAAGTTGTAATAGGAAGTCTTGTTCCTAATAGTTGTTGCTCACTTACGAGCTTTCAACATGAAAATCTTATTTCAGGGATTGCGGGAAACTGGAGAGGTGATTCATTGATCCCTTTCCTTGCCCTGCTGTTTTCTGGCTTTCATTTTGGGTTTCTAGCCCAGGCTTTCTGCATAAGAATACCTCTTGATTTAAAAGACCATCAGAGAAACAATAACTTTATCAAAGCTTAAACTCTCCCCAGGGGTAAAAGAGGAAGCATTTCTGTGAGTGTGCTCTATTTACAAGCATCATAGGCTCCCACTCTGTCTAGAGAGCGACAGTATTTTGAATCATAAGGAAATGGAAAGATCTGAATTTAAAAGACTCTGAAGGATACATTGTTTGAAGAGTTTGGGGCACCTGGGTGGCTCAGTCAGTTAAGCATCTGCCTTTGGCGCAGGTCATGGTCCTAGGGTGCAGGGATGCACCCCTGCATCAGGCTCCCTGCTCAGTGGAGAGTCTGCTTCTGCCCCTCCCCTGCTCATGCTCTTTCTCTCTCAAATAAAATCTTAAAAAAAGGAGTTTGGAAATATAAGAATCATTGGCATATAACCACCATAGGAAACATGGACAAGATGAAATAATAATAGTGATGAAGGTGAAGATGATGTTGATGATACCAGCCTTTACTGAGTGCTACTTGGAGCAGGCACTATGTAAAGTGCTTTACATGTATGTGGCATAATATTTTGGGATATTAAATTTTCTCTTTTCCTTCCTCTTCTCCTAATCAGGCCATTCTTTGCCTCACATGAGGTATCAGGACAGATAATAAAAATGTTCTAAAAGTTTCTCTGCCTTTTACTTACCTTAAGTCTTAGAAGAACTCGGAGAGTTTATGAAGTGAAGGGGTTTGGGACAGGCCACCCTCCACCCCCCAAATGTGTCACTTTGGCATGCAGAGTATTTTGAACTAAAGGCATTCAAGACCCTACTGGCTCAAGAGAAACTTTTGCCCCTCCCTTAACTACATAGAAGAATCTAAATTGGAGCGTCTTTCCAAAATAAGTGTTATTAACAGAAATAAAATTTATCCCAGTGACCCAGCTGTATGGCAGGGCAAACATCTAATTACCAAACATCTGCTCTTCTCATCATCCTATGAAGTGCATTCCTTTCCTCTGAAGTTCCAGACCACTTAATACAGAATGGCATATATATCTCATTTTGCCTGTCTTTGGAATTTCCATGTCTGTGTGGATTCCCCACACCTATGCTACTAAGCTTAATTTTCTCCTGTTAATCTGTCCCATGTCAATCTGGTTCTTAGTCCAGCTAGAAGGACCCTTAAAGGGGATGGGAATTCTTGCTCCCTGACAGAAGGTAAAAGAGGTAGATTTCTAATAGCTACAGCAGTGATTCTCAAACTTGTTGGTATCAGGACCTCTCTATAGTCATAGATATTACTTAGAACCAAAATGTGCTTTTGTTTATACAAGTTATATCTATCAATATTTACTAATGTAGAAATTAAAACTAAGACAAAGTTTTAAATATTCATTAAAAATAATAAAATAACGGGCACCTGGGTGGCTCAGTCGGTTAAGCGTCTGCCTTCGGTTCAGGTCATGATCCCAGGGTCCTGGACTCAAGCCTCACATCAGGCTCCTTGCTCAGAGGGAAGCCTGCTTCTCCCTCTGTCCTGCTGCTCCCCCTGCTTGTGTTCTCTCCCCCTCACTGACAAATAAATAAATAAAATCTTTAAAAAAAAAAATCCAGTCTTACACAGATACATGACTGGAAAAAGTATTTTAATAGACTTTTCAGATAATTTGTGGATATTCTTTCTGGGTACAACACTAAAACTCAACAAGTGTTAATGTATTGTTTAGTTGCAATGTGGAATATGAAATCAGATAAATGAACTTTTCTTATATCATTACATTAAAATCTGTTGATCTGTGTTGCACTTTGAATAGATCTTCTACCCCTTTGTGATTTTATAATGTCATCTACTGGCTATTCAGAAAATATTGGCTAACTTAGTTGTGCAGATCCTCCAAATGTTAACATCTTCCACTATATAAAATCCAAAAATCGGATTTGTTATTATCACCACTGATCTCATGAGAAATGTTGTCCATGTGTTGGGAAGCTGTTAACCTCAAGATCATGGGTACAAGTTTTTCAAAATTCTTTTTTTTTTTTTAAGATTTTATTCATTTATTTAGAGCACATAAACATGGGGAGGGGTGGACGGAGAGGGAGAGAGAATCCCAAGCTGACTCTGCACTGAGCATGGAGCCCAATGTGGGGCTTGATCTCATGGCCTTGAGATCATGACCTAAGCTGAAATCAAGAGTCGGACACTCAACTGACTTAGCCACCCAAGCACCCCCAGTTTTTCAAAATTCTAAATTTTATCCTTGGTGACAAATTTTGTCTATTTATTTATTTATTTAAAAGTAGCAGGCTCACCTTGCTCATTTTCTAGAAATGTTAGCCTAATGCCCAAGTCTGAATAAAATGTGTCTGTCAGTAGTTCTTTTAGTGAAAATGGTGTTCCATGAAAAAAAGCAGCTAGCTTAGCTCACAATTCAATTGCTCCAGTGTGTTGTACTACTATACGTATTAGAAGCACATTATATGTATTTTCTATTTCACCACAGAGTATTAAAGGGTCAAGATTTAATAAAAGTAATACCTTTGCTGCTTCAGCAAGGAAACTGTTAAGTGAAACTGGTTTGTTTTTTTACTGCAAGTGTGTGGTAGTGGAGAATGCAGTAATAGTATAGTTTGATGGTGTCTGAGAGAAAAAAACTTTCCGTATACGTACTCTTAGATTCAGTTCTTGGTAACCTGTGAATTAAACTGACAGAAGACAGGTTAGCAAGAGAAAAGACAGATTTTTATTTTTATTCAAGTAGGGACACACTGGAGTTCACAAAAAGTGTGACTCAAAGAGGTGGTCAGAATTTCGGGCTTAGGGTGCCTGGGTGGCTCAGTCGGTTAAACATCTGCCTTCGGCGCAGGTCATGATCCCGGGGTCCTGGGATCGAGTCCTACATCGGGCTCCCTGCTCAGCAGGGGGTCTGCTTCTCCCTCTGACCCTCCCCCCTCTCATGTGCTCTCTCTCATTCTCTCTCTCTCAAATAAATAAATAAAATCTTTAAAAAAAAAAAAGAATTTGGGGCTTATATTCCACCTAATTAGAGAAAGAAGTGAGGGAGAAGGGCATTTACAGAAAACAACTGACTTGTAGGGGCGCCTGGGCTCAGTCAGTGGAGTGTATGACTCTTGATCTCAGGATTGTGAGTTTAAGCCCCACGTTGGGTGTACTGATTACTTAAAAATAAAATCTTTTATTAAAAAAAAAAAGAAAACAGTGGCCTTCTTAATAAGGGGAAGGGGAGAAAGGGCACTTATGGGAAAACAAATGATCTTTTAGAAAGATAAGGGGGCCCGTAGGCGCCTGTCTGCTTAGGTGTGGTATGGGTACCTCATCTCTCGTGATAAGAGTCAATCTTCTCTGGTTGCTCCAGGGAAGGGAGTTATGACAACTGAGTTCTTTTGGGAGGCTCTATGTTTAGGCAGATAAGGGATTTCGAGAACTCAAATGCTTTCTGTTCAAAAGAACTGTTATGCCGCAGTGGCATAGTGTGTCGATCAGCACCAGGACGCCCACAGTTTCACACACCATTGTTTTTGTATTATTGGTGCCAATGCCAACATGGTGAAAAGGACAAGTAACATTTTACTATAATTATGAAAACAGTTTTGATTTCTCCAACCGCCTTAAAAGGTTTTGGGGACCCCCTGGCGTTGTGGACCCTACTTTGAGAACCACTAAGTGATGGTGTCTTAGAGAATCAGAGGGGGAAACAGGGCCTGAAAAACAGAGTCCTCCAGGTAAGTGGTTAGGAGGAGGGAGGCCTGCAAATCCTAGAGAAGTGCAGAAAAGCACCATCCCTTTTTGGCACCAGCATGGGGAGGCAGCAAGACTCGGGGAAAGAAGAGCTATTTGGTGCACCTTCACCTTGGCAGACAAACAATAGGATACCTTAGCAAAAGATTCCTTTGCTTCCAGAATGATGTAGGCACTTCAGAGTGCTGACAATGAGAATAACATGTCATCACGTGTGTGGACGGATGGCTACTGATCAAAAAGGAAACACATTAAAAAAAAAAAAGGAAACACATACACAAAGCATACACTGAGGACTGAGCACTTCATGGGATTCTTGGTATAACCCCATGGATGGGCAAGGGAAAGCTCCCAGAATGATGATCTTGGCAGCATGGGAGCCAGATCAGATATCAATTAGAATTATAAATATTTTAAAAATATTACTTTTTTGGGAGGTGCCTGGGTAGCTCAGTCAGTTAAGCAGCTGATTCCTGATTTTGGCTCAGGTCAGGATCCCGGAGTTCTGGGAGCCTGCTTCTCCCTCTTCCACTGCCCCTCCCTCTGCTTGTACTTTCTCTCTCAAATGAATAAATAAAATCTAAAAAACTAAAATAAAATATTACCTTTTTTTTTTTTTTAAGTAGGCTCCACACCCAGCATGGAGCCCAACACAGAGCTTGAACTCACAACCCTGGGATCAAGACCTGAGCTGAGATCAAGAGTCAGATGCTTAACCGACTGAGCCACACAAGTGCCCCTTAAAATACTACTTTCTATAACTGAGTTTGTAGGTCTAAGTTTACTGACCCTATATGCATCATCTTGTTTAATATGACAACCTTATGAGGTAGATATTATCATCATTCCCACTTTATAGATGGAGAAGCTGAGAGGATAGATGATTTACTTTATGCACAGCTAATAAATGGCAGAACCAGGATTAGAACTATCTTTGAAACTTTGTGCTTTTAGTTGGCACACTCTCTCTGTTGATTTAATATAGATAATTTCCCTATTTGCACTCTCTCCATTCATGTATTAACATCCCTGGTCATGGGATCAGAGAGAGAAGATAAGACGTTTGGTTGACTTGTATTTGCCCAGTTGTTTGCCCTATTTGCAGTTGTTTGTGGGCTATTACAACCCTGGCAAGAAGTGACCTGGCAGATCTTAAATTACTCAGTCTAAAACAATCCCTGGAAGGCATGGTAAATGAAAATGGTAAGTGCTGACACATTTGTGGTGAGTCTGCCCAGGAAGCCCACACAACTACAGGTGGTGTAAGGCTCATTTCCCTGCTCTCTGAGCCTCACACCTAAAAGGAAGGTTGATGACTGGGATTTGGAGGCTTGGAAAGCTCTAAGGAAGGGGTGATCAGACCCTGCAAACAGTGTCAAGGAAGCAGCCCCATCAAAATGAAGCAAATGTGCCTCCTATCTGGCATTCCTTAATTTTATTATTTTTTAAAAGAATCTTATTTATTTATTTATTTATTTTATTTATTAAAGATTTCATTTATTTATTTGACAGAGACAGCAAGAGAGGGAACACAAGCAGGGGAAGTGGCAGAGGGAGAAGCAGGCTTCCCATGGAGCAGGGAGCACGGAGCCCGATGTTGGGCTCGATCCCAGGACCCTGGGACCATGACCTGAGCCGAAGGCAGACGCTTAACGACCGAGCCACCCAGGCACCCCTTATTTATTTTTATTTTGAGAGAGAGCACACGAGCACATGCACTAGTGCAGGGGGTGGGGGAGGGGCACAGGGAAAGAAAGAATCTTAAGCAGGCTCCACACCCAGCATGGAGCCCAATGTGGGGCTCAATCTCAGGATCCTGAGATCATGACCTGAGCTGAAATCAAGAGTCAGATTCTCAACCGACTGAGCCACTCAGCCACCCCTGGTATTCCTTCAATTATAGAAACATAGTACCTCTAACTGGCATATTCAAAATATCCCAAGGCACTCCAGAACATGAATATTGTGATTTTAAAACATGTCTGGGTGGCTCAGTTGGATGAGCGACTGCCTTCGGCTCAGGTCATGATCCTGGAATCCCGGGATTGAGTCCCGCATCAGGCTCCCTGCTCAGCAGGGGGTCTGCTTCTCCCTCTGATCCTCTCCCCTCTCATGCTCTCTCTCAAATAAATAAATAAAATCTTTAAAAAAAAAACAAAAAACATGTCTACAAAGCAAATTCTTTGACACTCTTCCCATTAAGAACTGGGTTTTAATCCCTCTCTCTGCAACATAGGCTGGCCTTAGTGATTGGCCTCTATGGAATTGAGTGTGGCAGAGTGATGGCTAAGTTAAAAAAGTCAATTCAGCTTCTTGAACCGTCTGATTAGTTTTTGTCTGTTTTTGTTACCTTTATTTTTCAGAATACCATTTATACCAAGGGTAGTAAGAAAGTTGATCCTTGGGGGCGCCTGGGTGGCTCAGTCATTGGGCATCTGCCTTTGGCTCAGGTAGTGATCCTGGGGTCCTAGGATCAAGCTCCACATCAGGCTCCCTGCTCAGCAGGAGGCCTGCTTCTCCCTCTCCCACTCCCCCTGCTTGTGTTCCCTCTCTCGCTGTGTCTCTCTCTGTCAAATAAATAAATAAATAAAAATCTTAAAAAAAAAAAAGTTGATTGTTGGGAAAGAAAAAAAAAAACCTACATTCCCTAATCAAAATCTAACAGATTTGGGGAATATTGTGAATTATCTACAGCTAGTCAGGAGGCTTGAGAGAGAAAACATCTGGGAGAACCTCCTCCCTCTGACTCTCCAATGTGTATACAGACTCAGCACCTCAGAAATACAGGCTATCCTGACTTAAATAATAAAGGCAGCAATGTGAGACCTCCAGATGAGGATTCCAACTGGTTTTCCTGTTACCTGAATTAATAACACTGTTCAAAAACAAGATCTGGGCTGGGATTCTCGCTGCCCTCAAACAACAGATCCAAAAAAGTTGGGCTGAGAGGATGGACAGTGGTCCAGTACCTTCTTTGAGGTTAGAGCAAAGGGCCCTGGCTCAGTGGCACCTCCTATCTTGGGGCTTTACCCGGCAGCTTCCAGGATCTGACATGGGGCAAGAGCTAGCTGCTTCTACTGAGCTCTCCTCCTTCATCCCATCTGCCCTGTTGTGAACTACGAGTTTAGTTGTGTCTTCCCTAGAGCTTGAATGCCATTCACTACTCTCTATAGACACCAGCCTGGTTGCTGCTGGGCCCTGGCTTGTGTCCATTGGCAGCTGGGGGACAGAGCATGAGCCTCTTCCCCTGATGGTAACATTTATTTATTATTATTATTTTTTAAAGATTTTATTTATTTATTAGGGAGAGAGAGAGGAAGCACAAGCAGGGGGAGTGGTAGGCAGAGGGAGAAGCGGACTCCTCGCTGAGCAGGGAGCACAATGTGGGACTCCATCCCAGGACCATGGGATCATGACCTGAGCCAAAGGCAGACGCTTAACCAACTGAGCCACCCAGGCGCCCCTGATGGTAACATTTAAATCAATAGCGTTCCCAGGGACCAGTGAGCACATTTAAATAATAAAAATAATTGTTATCATTCTATATATAGCCGATGATAAAAACGTACTGGGACAGAAAAAAAAATGACACCTTAGAAATGAGAAGATATATTTAAAAGAAGACATATTTAAAAGATACATTTAAAAACAAAAAGGAAAAACTTCTCCAGTAATCCCCAGTCACCACGTCTAAATTCTCTCAGTGGCTAGCCAGCAGGCAGATGAAATTAGAAGACACCAGAGTCATCATCGGACCTAACCGTCCTCCTTTCTCTAAGAAACAGAGATCCAGAAGGATCTTCTCACTTGGTTACCGATGCCTTGAAAACATCTAAATATCTTCACTAAAGAGTGCATGTATTGGGGTGTGTGTATTGTGATTTATAAAGCACCATGGAAACATTCTCATTTCCAGGCATGAGGATTACACTGATTTTACTCAAATACAGAAGCTTGGGACTTAATGCACTAATGTTTCTTCTTGGGGGTTCAGTAGCCTGAATGACTAACAGGGACTCAAAAGCTGCCATCAAAAGGCAGAATTTTATTAAATGCAGATTCAAATCCCAGATTCTTGATTTCAACATTAGGAAGCCCAATTATGTTTTCAAAAAATTTTTTTTGTTCATCAGTATTTTATTATTATTATTATTATTTTAAAGATTTTATTTATTTGTCAGAGAGAGAGAGCACAAGCAGGGGGGATCAGAGGCAGAGGGAGAAGCAGGCTCCCTGCTGAGCAAGGAGCCCGATATGGGACTCGATCCCAGGACCCTGGGATCATGACCTGAGCCGAAGGCAGACGCTTAAATGACTGAGCCACCCAGGCGTCCCTTATTATTATTTTTTAGAGATTTTATTTATTTATTTGAGAGAGAGAGAGAGCAAGAAAGCATGAGTGGGGGAGAGAGGCAGATGGAGAGGGAGGGACAGACTTCCCCACTGAGCAGGGAGCCTGATGGGGGGCTGATCCCAAGGGATCATGACCTGAGCCGAAGGCAGACGCTTAACTGACTGAGCCACCCAGGTGCCCTTGTTCATGAGTATTTTAAATGATAAACTTCCTGCTCATGTAAGAAAATTTAACAATAAAGAAGGATATAAAGTGGTTTCCTGATATAAGGGTTTTCAGCCCTTAATCACCATTAACAGTTTCTTGTATATTATTCGACAAAATTCTAATGCTTATATAAAAGGACACACACATGCTTCAACAAATATAAAAAATGTGTACAAATAAATGTATTTATATTAATATGTATAAACTATAAAATCATAATTAGGAGCATAATATGCAGTCTATTCTGTAAACTTTTTTTTATAATTAAGTGTGTGTTGGGCATTTTCACACATTAGTACAATTGATCTGCTACATTATAAAAAATAGTTTCATATTATTCCAATATTTGTATTACTCTGCTTTAACCAGAACCTTAGCAATGGACATTTATGTTGCTCATAGTTTTTTGTTTTTGTTTTTTTAAATTGGTATCACTTAACTGGCCTCTAATATGTTGCATCAATTGATACTCCTACCAATGGCATATGTGTGTGCCTGTTTTGAACCCCTATTGTCACTGAAGATTATCAAAAGTTTTCTAAATAGATTTGAGGATCTAAGCCAGTCCTTTTGGTAGAAATGTATATATGGGGGAAATTCATGAAGTCAGCACATTTACCTAAGTAAACAAAATATAGATTCTAGGTCAATGTAAGAGTAAAGTATAGAGGAGTCACTGATTTGTGATTCTCTGCTTTATTTTCCTAAGATTTGGGACTTACAAAGCCTTTTCTCATTACAATTCTCCAAGCGTTGAACAGGTTTATAGTCTAGACAGTGATGTTGCTCTGTAGACTATGCTAGGCCTCTGTTTCCAGCTTCCCGGATACTAGTAGTTAACAACCCAAAAGTTTAAGGCTGTGCTGGTAGTTGGAGACTCTAATCAATTTTAACCATGTTTTTGTATTTTGAAAATACATTCAGACACCCAATTTGGGAGGCCAGAAACACATTTCCTCTCTACTATAGTGATATGGGGCATACTCACTAGTGATACGGGGCGTATCCACCGCATCTTCCCCAGAAACTTGGATCTTGGCAAGAGGCCACTCCACCTTACATACTACCCTTGACTGAATGAAAGACCAGCTGAGAAGCACAACTACTAAATGGAAGAAGGCGGAAGAGGACTGGGAGGGATGGCGGGGAGGGAGTGATGGTAGGTAAAAATCCCTCTTGGCTATGGAGGAAAGGCAGAGGGTTTTAGTTCCCTTGTGGGAAGCAAAGATGGTGTGTAGCACCAGGAAGAGGCTCAAAATAGTGATCTTGGCAGGGCATGCCAGACTTCTGAGATTGATTATAAAAGCTTCCAGCTTATGAAGTCTCCAATGTCTTTTTTCAGCCAGCAACTGGAATGCCAAAGGCAAGGCATTTTTCCAGTAACTTGATATACTTCCTATCAACTAGCAGTTCCTTCGGACTTCTTGAGTAAGGAAGCAAAGAGTTCTCTCCTATGTTGAGGGAAAGAAACCTGTTTCTTGGAAATAGCTCTGTCATATTTCACCAGAAATACCAGCACAGCCTCACCGGTTACACTTCACAGGGCTCTGATGATGTCCCACATTCTCAGAAGGAAAACACAAGTAAACACAAGTCTGCTTCAGCATTCTGGATGTCTGGGCACACAAAGTGTAGTGTGTTTACTCTCATCTCCGTACATACCACAGTATTTGTTTCTGGCACTGAGAAACAGCATTCAGTGAACCCAGAAACGCTTGGGTTTTATACAACACTGTTTTTGGTTTGTGTTTGTTTGTTTTTTTAAAATAAATCCTTACTTTACTTTAAAATGTCTATCAGGGGCGCCTGGATGGCTCAGTCATTAAGCGTCTGCCTTCGGCTCAGGTCATGATCCCGGGGTCCTGGGATCGAGCCCCGCGTTGGGCTCCCTGCTCCACGGGAAGCCTGCTTCTCCTTCTCCTCCTGCTTGTATTCCCTCTCTCGCTGTGTCTCTCCCTGTCAAATAAATAAATAAAATCTTTAAAAAAATAAACAAAATGTCTATCATGGGGCACTTGGGTGGCTCAGTTGGTTAAGTGTCTGTCTGCCTTTGGCTTGGGTCATGATCCCAGGGTGCTGGGATAGAGCCCCGCATCGGGCTCCCTGCTCCGTGGGGAGCTTGCTTCTCCCTCTGCCTGCAGCTCCCCCTGATTGTGCTCTCTCTCTCTCTGTCAAATAAATAAAATCTTAAAAAAAATAAAAATAAAATGTCTGCCAACTGGTTTTCAAAATTTAAAATCACAACTTTCTGTTGCAGGTTTTTTAAAAAATAAATTAAAGCCAAGTACTAAAGAAATTCAGATGATTATCAAATATTTGCCCTCCAAAAAAAATGCTAGGCAGAGCTAATTTTACTGAGTTCTTCAAGGCATTCTTGGCATCTATTTTATGCAAATTGTTCTAGAAAGTACAAAAGTTCAGAAATGGTCAAGCTCATTTTTGAAGGCTAAGATCTTTTTAAAAATGCGTTCATTCATTTATTTACTTTTTTAAAATTGAGAATTAACTGACATATATTAGTTTCAGGTGTACAACATAATGATTGATATTTGTGAATATTGTGAAATGATCACCACAGTAAGTCTACTTAACATTTGTCACCATACATAGTTACAACTTTTTTTTTTCTGGTGATGAGGTCTTCTAAGAAGCCTAAAATATTGGGGCGGCTAGCTGGCTCTGTCAGTAGACATGCAAATCTTGATCTCAGGGTTGTGAGTTCAACTCCTATGTTGGGTGTGGAGCCTACTTAAAATAATAATAAACAAACAAATAAGAAGGCTAAAATCTTGATTAAAAACAAGATAAGGAAGGGTGCCTGGGTGGCTCAGTCGTTAAGCATCTGCCTTCGGCTCAGGTCATGATCCCAGGGTCCTGGGATCAAGCCCCACATTGGGCTCCCTGCTCCACGGGAGGCCTGCTTCTCCCTCTCCCACTCCCCTTCCTTGTGTTCCCTCTCTCGCTGTGTCTCTCTCTGTCAAATAAATAAAATCTTAAAAAAAAAAAAAAACAAGATAAGGACAATACATGAAAATTATTGGCCCTAAATACTTATGAATGTGAATACACACACACACAAAATCCTAAATCAAGTACTAGCTAAACAATTAACAAGGTATTAAAAAAAAGTCATACATCAAAATCAAGTAGTTTATCCTAGAAAAGCCAAACTGGTTCAAAAATAGAAAATCTACCACATTAAGGAACTAAAAGAGAAAAATCATTATCTCGATTGAGAAAAAAAAATTGGATAAATCCTAGGTGCCTATTTATGATTATCTTTTTAAAGCAAGAACTCAGCATATGTGGAGTAGAAGGAAGCTTAATTTGATTAAGATTTTATACCAACTTTGGGTACATCTCTTAAAGACTGGAAACAAATCCTTCTAATTTAACATAGTGCTTGCAGGGGAAGACAAATAATTTTCCCTCTGTCCTTCTGAGTTTTTAGCTGAGATCCCTATAATAAAAACACAAATTAACACCACAAGAGAAGAACAAACAGAAGTTAACATGTATACCTCATGTGTACATGGGAGATACCCAGGGAAAAATGAGTAATGCCCTGATGTGTCTTAGAATTCAGGAATAAATACCAGTTTAATAGGGGAAGAGGAGGGGGGGAATGTAGGCCTCTTAGGGGAGAATAAATGATATGTAGGAAAGATAAATGGGCACTTAGAAGAATAGATTATATATGATATGATAGTTCGTGACACAGTCTTTCTGGGTATGGTTTTGACTTCTAGTCTCCTCTCCTTTGATAAAAGTCAGTCTTCCTTGGTTGGTGAAACTCTCAGGGAGGGGATTTATGTCAACTGAGCTCCTTTTGGAGGCTCTGTCTTAAGCAGGTAAGGGGAGTTCCCTGAATCTGCTGTTTTTCAAGAGCCTACAGCTCAAAATAACTAATACACCAAAGTGGCATATTTTGGGTTGGCATGTCCTGAACTCCTACAGTCATATTTTGGAATGGCATTATTCTGCTAGCCTTCATGCTATGAGGAAGAAAAAAGTTATAGTAGTTTATTTTAGCAGGTTCCACACATAATAAAATTTCCCTGAAGATGATTTATAAAGTGCTGAAAACATGAAAAAGGAAAAAACTGTTGTAGACTTCTGTCATTTTTTTTGGTTATCCAATTTGCAACTCTTCTTCCTATGTGGGAGAAATCCTTTATCGTATACCATGTAGGTGAGATGCAATGCTCTGCTTTCCACAGTGGAAGCTTAGGTGGAGACATCTTCCCTCTTCTTGAACTGTAGCATTTCAGCAGCTAGAGTGAGGTATCTGATCTTGGCCTGGCAAAGAGATGCTCCTGCTGAGACTCTACTCTAGACAGATGGCACGGATGTTTCCATTGAGCTAGCTGTGGTAGATAGAGTTCAATGGGGGCAGTGCCCTGCAGCTTCCTACCTTTTTTTTTTTTAAAGTAATCTCTAAATCCAATGTGGGACTCACACTTACAACCCTGTGATCAAGAATTGCAATGCTTTATTGACTGAGCCAGCCAGGTTCCCTATAGCTTCCTACTTCTTGGTCTTCCAGAGCTGCCTTGATTCCTGCACATTTTCTAAGTTTGGTGTTCTGTCCCCATTGACTTGTTGAACCCATGAGAGCTTTCAATGAATTCTCATTTTTCTTTTCAACTTAAGATACACTTTGCTTTCTACCACCTAGAAGAAATTCTACTAATATTATATTCTATTTCTTTACAGATTTTTGCTTTGCATTTTTTATATAATTAAGATCAAGCTCTATACATTTTTTTTAAAAGATTTTATTCATTTATTTGACAGAGAGACACAGTGAGAGAGGGAACACAGCAAGGGGAGCGGGAGTGGGAGAACCAGGCTTCCTGCCAAACAGGGAGCCCGATGCGGGGCTCGATCCCAGGACCCTGGGATCATGACCTGAGCCAAAGGCAGACGCTTAACGACTGAGCCACCCAGGCGCCCCAAGCTCTATACATTTTTCTATTTGTTTATCTAGCTCAACATGCACAAATACATCATTTTAAATACCAGGCAAATAAATTTTAAAGTTTATGTAATTATTCTATAGTATTTATACCATAATTTCCTTACCCATAATCCTATCGGATATTTGAATTTGTTCCAAAATGTTCAGGTTATTAT
Source organism: Mirounga leonina (assembly GCF_011800145.1). NCBI lineage: Eukaryota > Metazoa > Chordata > Mammalia > Carnivora > Phocidae > Mirounga > Mirounga leonina. Next base: position 409,447 of record NW_023270839.1, on the reverse strand, counting down.
AAATAATTCTTCAAATAAATCATTGTGTATGTTTTTCTCAGTTGTTTTTAATATGTCCTTATGATAAATTCCCAAGAGTAGAATTATTATACCCAACAGTAGGAGTCCTAGTATTAAGCTTGTGTCCAATAAATACAAAAATGCATGACAAGTACAGAGAATGGAGAAAGGCACTGGCCATTATAATCATCAAAAAATTTATTGAGCACCAATTAGATATATGGCCTCATTGGTCACTAAGTCATGACCCCTGCCTTACAAGCAAGTCAAACATTTCTCACCATCTAACTTGCAAATGAGATCTACCAGTAAATAATCTACAAAAATGAAGAGAGTGCAATGTGTAAACAGGACACCGCACTAGAATGTGCTGTGATAGAAGACATAGAATATTAGCTCTAGAAGGAACTATAATAACTTTATGGTATAAATAAATGAAAGTAAAAAAACAAAATTTATGTTTTTAAAGCTGTATAATTACAAAGGTTTGAACAAATAGATAAATGAACCTAAGTACTTTAGGTCAAGATAAACTTTCAAAGAAATTTTTTTCTGGCTATAGATGTATTCAACATAATTCCCTCCAACCTAAGCTGGCTGTCCAAATTCACAACCATATTGCCTCTAAAGGGGAATTTGGTTGCTAAACCAGCAATGTGACCCAGCAATTTGTCTATAGCTTCCCGCAGTTGAGTCTTGCAGGCCACTTGCCCTCCAGACCTTTCAGCAGGCCTATCAGTGTCAGGATGGCTGGAACACCAGGTGGCAGGCATGATCCCAGGGGGCAGATGGTGGTAATCATGGAAATACTGGCTACTTTTGTTGGTAATGTATCAGGAGAAAAGATGTCAGGCAAACTGTTCCTTCAGTAGCCTCATGACTTGAGAAAACATGACCCTCATGACACAAAGGGGGCATGTTCTTGTCTGACAGCTTGGGTGCTTTGGCATGTCGATATCCTTCTTGGCCACCATCACTCCCTCCTTTTTGTTTTTTGTTTTTTGTTTTTTGTTTTTAAAGATTTTATTTATTTATTTGAGAGAGAGAATGACAGGGGGGAGGGTCAGAGAGAGAGGCAGACTCCCCGCCGAGCAGGGAGCCCGACGCGGGACTCGATCCCGGGACTCCAGGATCATGACCCGAGCCGAAGGCAGTTGCCTAACCAACTGAGCCACCCAGGCGCCCTCATCACTCCCTCCTTAAAAAGGAGTTTATAAATCAAAACAGTATGGTACTGGCACAAAAACAGACACATAGATCAATGGAACAGAACAGAGAGCCCAGAAATAAACACACACTTATACAGTCAATTAATCTATGATAAAGGAGGCAAGACTATGCAATGGGGAAAAGATAGTTTCTTCAACAAATGGTGCTGGGAAAACTGGACAGTGGCATGCAAAAGAATGAAATTGGACCATTTTCTTACACCATATACAAAAATAAACTCAAAATGGATTAAAGACCCAAGTGTGAGACCTGAAACCATAAAAATCTTAGAACATAGGAAGTAATTTCTTTGACAGCAACCATGGAAACATTTTTGTAGGTAGGTCTCCTGAGGTAAGGGTAACAAAAACAAAATTAAACTACTGGAACTATATCAAAATAAAAAGCTTCTGCACAGTAAAGGAAATGATCAACAAAAACAACAAGGCAACCTACTGAATGGGAGAAGATATTTGCAAATGACATATTCAGTACAGTATATCCAACATATATAAAGATTTATACAACTCAGCACCAAAAACCAAATAATCCAATTAAAAATGGGCAAGGGAGCCTGGATGGCTCAGTCAGTTAAGCATCTGACTCTTGATTCCAGCTCAGGTCATGAGCTCAGGGTCACGAAATAGAACTCCGTGCGTCAGGCTCTGCACTCAGTGGGAATCTGCTCAAGATTCTCTCTCTTCCTCTCCCTCTACCTTCCCCCTGCTCACTGGCATGCTCTCTCTCTCTCTCTCAAATTAAAAAATGGGCAGAGGATATGAATAGACATTTTTCCAAAGAAGACACACAGATGGCCATGAGACACATGAAAAGATGCTCATTACTTATCACGAGGGAAAAGCAAATAAGAACCATAATGAGACAGCACCTCACACCTGTCAGAATGGCTAAAATAAAAAAGACAAGAAATAACAAGTGTTGGTGAGGTATGGAAAAAAAGGAACACTTGTACATTGTTCATGGGAATGTAAATTGGTGCAGCCACTGTGGAAAACAATATGGAGGTTCCTCAAAAAATTCAAAATAGAAGTACCATATGATACAGTAATCCTACTATTGGGTATTTACCCAAAGAAAACAAAAACACTAATTCAAAAAGATATATGCACCCCTATGCTTATTGCAGGATTATTTATAACAACCAAGATATGGAAGCAACCCAAGTAACCACTGATAGATGAATGGATAAAGAAGTGGTACACACACACACACACACACACACACACACATACACACTGGACTATTAGTCATAAAAAAGAATGAGATCTTGCTATTTGCAGCAATATGAATGGCGCTACAGAGTATAATGCTAAGCAAAATAAGTCAGAAAGGAACACCATATGATTTCCCTCATATGTAGGATTTAAGAAACAAAACAAAGAAAAAGACCAAAAAAACTCCACAAAAAACCGGACTCTTAAATATAGAGAACAAATATTATTTGTGGTGGTTGCCAGAGGAGAGGTGGGTGGGGGATGGGTGAAATAGGTGAGGTTTTTGAGAGTACACATGTCCTTTTTTTTTTTTAAAGATTTAAAAAAAAATTTTTTTTTAAGTTTACTTACTTAAGTAATCTCTATACTCACTGTGGGGCTCAAACTCATGACCCCACGATCAAGTGCCACAGGCTCTTCCAACTGAGCCAGCGAGGTGCTCCTTCAAGATTTATTTATTTATTTTTTAAGTGGGCTTCACACCCAGTGTGAACTCACGACCCTGAGATCAAGACCTGAGCTGAGATCAAGAGTCGGATTCTTGGGGCGCCCGGGTGGCTCAGTCGTTAAGCGTCTGCCTTCGGCTCAGGCTATGGTCCCAGGGTCCTGGGATCGAGCCCCCCATCAGGCTCCCTGCTCCGCGGGAAGCCTGCTTCTCCCTCTCCCACTCCTCCTGCTTGTGTTCCCTCTCTCGCTGTGTCTCTCTCTATCAAATAAATAAATAAAATCTTAAAAAAAAAAAAAAGAGTCGGATTCTTAACCAACTGGGCCACCCAGGTGCCCTAAGATTTTATTTTATTATTATTATTTTTTAAAGATTTATTTATTTATTTTTATTTGAGAGAGAGAATGAGAGAGAGCGAGTACATGAGAAGGGGGAGGGTCAGAGGGAGAAGCAGACTCCCTGCCGAGCAGGGAGCCCGAGGCGGGACTCGATCCCGGGACTCCAGGATCATGACCTGAGCCGAAGGCAGTCGCCCAACCAACTGAGCCACCCAGGCGCCCCTAAGATTTTATTTTTAAGTAATCTCCACACCCAACGTGGGGCTTGAATTTACAATCCTATGTCCAAGAGTCCCATGCTCCACTGACTGAGCCAGCCAGCCGCCCAAGAGTACATTTCTCTTGATGAGCACTGAGAAATATATAGAATTGTTGAATCATTAATTATACACCTGAAACTAGTATCACAGTGTATGTTAATTATACTTCAATTTAAAATGCAAAAATTTTTTTTTTTAAGATTTTATTTATTTATTCATTTGAGAGAGTGAGAATGAGAGAGAGAGCACATGAGAGGGTGGAGGGTCAGAGGGAGAAGCAGACTCCCTGCCGAGCAGGGAGCCCGATGCGGGACTCGATCCCGGGACTCCAGGATCATGACCTGAGCCGAAGGCAGTCGCTTAACCAACTGAGCCACCCAGGTGCCCCAAAATACAAAAATTTTTTTGAAAAAAGACAGAGAAAACAAGTTTCACAAGAAGGATGTTTGTTCTCTAGGTCCTTATCTTTTACAGTATCTGCAAGCCTTTTGAAACAAATAAAGGAGTTTTGGCAATTGGTTAAAGAAATAAGAGAAAAAAAGTTTATAAATGGCAATCCAGTTCTTTGTGGGCATCAACATCACCAGGGGCTGGGGCTGGAAAGCCAAGATAAACTACTAAACTTACTTCTTTATAATAAAAATTCAGACAGTCTGCATCTTAGGACCAGAAGGAACTGCTGGAGGAGGACCCAGTCTTTTTTTTTTTTTTTTAAGATTTTATTTATTTATTTGACAGAGAGAGACACAGCAAGAGAGGGAACACGAGCAGGGGGAGTGTGAGAGGGAGAAGCAGGCTTCCCGCCGAGCAGGGAGCCGGATGCATGGCTCGATCCCAGGACCCCAGGATCATGACCTGAGCCGAAGGCAGATGCCTAACGACTGAGCCACCCAGGCGATCGGAGGAGGACCCAGTCTGTTCTCATTCTCCATATAGGGCTATTTTCAGGGAATACTTAAAGAGCTCAGTTACTTGATGGGGTGCCTGGGTGGCTTAGTCGTTAAGCGTCTGCCTTCGGCTCAGGTCATGATCCCAGGGTCCTGGGATCGAGCCCCGCATTGGGCTCCCTGCTCAGCGGGAAGCCTGCTTCTCCCTCCTCCACTCCCCCTGCTTGTGTTCCCTCTCTCGCTGTGTCTCTCTCTGTCAAATAAATAAATAAAATCTTTAAAAAAAAAAGAGCTCACTTACTTGAGAAGGAAAAATCCTTTCTTAGCCATAGTACTAAAGAAGAACAACAATATCTTTACAAGTTTTATTTCATTTATGCTTGTCCCTAGAAATGGAAAGGACACAATGATCTGCAGAATTCTCTAAACAATTCTTTTTTTTTTTTTAAGATTTTATTTATTTATTTGACAGAGACACATGGAGAGAGGGAACACAAGCAGGGGGAGTAGGAGAGGGAGAAGCAGATTCCCCGCTGAGCAGGGAGCCTGACGCGGGGCTTGATCCCAGGACCCTAGGATCATGACCTGAGCAGAAGGCAGACGCTTAACCAACTGAGCCACCCAGGTGCCCCTAAACAATTATTTCTGCTTAACTGCTAAACTTCACCTTTATATGGACCTATTGCTACAACTTCCAAAGGCAACCAGAGATGTTTTAGTCTGCCAGGGCAAATAGGATTTTACAGCAAGAGTTTCAGACCAAACAGGCTAAATCAATGATCTGAAAAAAAGACACAAAACTCCCAACTTTTCCTGGAAAATTTGGGAACACATTGAAGAATTTGTCCCCATTTGGAAGGCAAAATGGAGATCCACTCCATTGCATTTTATATTCTTTGGTACCAGAGCCTGGTGCTCTAAGGTTTTTGGTTGCATCATGAATGCCACTTGCTGTGGCCTAGAATATTTGGGCCCAGGACACAGTGCAAATACCATTTTCCTGGTCAGGACAGATCTCCACCCCACCCCCACCCCCGTCATCCTTTCAGGTCCACATTAGGCTAGCTTTGCGCAGAACGCAAGGTGATACTACATTCTGGGTAGGAGAACTTAATGTGGCCACAAATCTAGCCTTTTCTCCTCCTTACAGAATGGTGTCTTAGTTTTGCATTAGATTTGTAGGGGGATCAAAGCAGTGAGTGCAAATTAACCTCAGGATGAAGGACTTAAGGAAACAAAAACTCCTGCCTTTCAGAGGAGGAAGGTGGCAAACAGAACCCCTTACAAGTCACTCTTTCTTTTCTTTTCTTTTCTTTTCTTTTCTTCTTTCTTTTCTTTCTTTCTTTCTTTCTTTCTTTCTTTCTTTCTTTCTTTCTTTCTTTCTTTCTTTCTTTCTTCTTTCTTTCTTTCTTCTTTCTTTCCTTTCTTTCTTTTTTTTTTTAAGCAAGCTTTACACAGGAGGTGGCTTTGAACTCAGGACTCTGAGATCAATAGGGGTGTGCTCTACCGAGTGAGCTGGCCAGGCGCCCCCTCAAACAGAACCCCTGATGACCAAATTTCAGAGATGTTTAAAATACCTAACTTTAGGGGCGCCTGGGTGGCTCAGTTGGTTAAGCGACTGCCTTCGGCTCAGGTCATGATCCTGGAGTCCCTGGATCGAGTCCCGCATCGGGCTCCCTGCTCGGCAGGGAGTCTGCTTCTCCCTCTGACCCTCCCCCCTCTCCTGTGCTCTCTCTCTCTCAAATAAATAAATAAAATCTTAAAAAAAAAAATATATATATATAACTTTACTATTAAAAACCCCAAAACAAAATCCTGACAAAGCTTTCCTCCTCATCTTACAGGGAAAAAACCCGGGGAAGCGTTTGTGTACCTTCTGAGCTGAATGTGCCCAGCACACAGTGGGCACCCGGAGGATTTTTTTTCCAGTTTGTTTTGGTGATGCTGATGCTCAGGCCTTGACCAGGTACTTCCGCCGTGGGTACCACCGATCCTTCCACAGCTGCTGCTTGGGCTTCAGGCTCTCTCTGAGATTGTTCAGCCGCGGACAGGGCGCACATGTCTTCTGGGGCCCCAGATCCACGGGCGTGCAGTTCTTACTCTTGTGGAATTTCCCGAGGTTCTTTTCTTTTTCTTTTGGAGAGAGAGAGGGAGAGTGCGCGCGGAGGAGCGCGCGCACGTGCGAGAGAAGGCGCAGAGAGAAAAGGGGCTGGTCTCAAGCAGGCTCTGAGCCTAGTGGGGAGCCTGACTCGGCCTTACGCTACCGCCCCGAGATCATGACCTGAGGGGAAATCACGAGTCCGCTACTCAACCGACTGAGCCACCCGGTGCCCCTGAGATTCTCTTTCTGAGTCTGGCTAATGACAATGAATACATGGACCATATCTTTGCGTCCAACTGGGATCTTGGGAGAGCCTGCCACTTTGGTGTCTCACAGCTGGGACAGCTCCACCTTCAGGTCTTCCAGCCATGTAAGCAGCTCCTCCTTCATGGCGTGAAGGTCTCGAGCCTTAATCTTGGCCCATCTTGCACAAGCCACCGTAGCCGAGGGGAAGAGCCAGGAGATGTTTCCTGAGCAGGACAGCTCTGACATCTGGCTGGATAGCACCACAAACCTGACCCTGCATGTGATAATTATGATATACACTTAGGGCTGAATCAGGCTTTGATTGGACCTCTTTTGGTGTCATCTGATTTTTTGTTCAGAAATGCCTTCCCAGGTAAGACCTAAAGAAATTAAAAGCCCCCCCCCCCATCCCCTCAGCTCCACAGATGAGGAGTTAACACACTCAAAGGCCAGTGGTCAGGGCTGGTGGCCCAATCTTGCCAATCATGAGAAATGGGGCCATCTACCAGGATGTACAAAGCAAACCAGCACGTATCTTTTAATTTCTTCACAGTCTATTAGGTAACATATAATAACTGTGCAACTGAAAGAATTTAAAGTCACATGCCTAGAGCCTTCTTACGTGGCCAGTCTCACCCATGTTGACAATGCATCACCAAAAATATCTTCTCTAGATATTCATTATACTAGATCCCTTTACTTCTATCTTATGTAAACAGGAGACTTCATTTGAGTCATAATTAATCTCTGGATAATTAACTCTTGTTAACGAATTTGTGGCTAAAAATTTCCTTTGTTAATAGCCTTAGATTCTGGGCACCTGGGTGGCTCAGTTGGTTAAGCGACTGCCTTCGGCTCAGGTCATGATCCTGGAGTCCCGGGATCGAGTCCCGCATCGGGCTCCCTGCTCGGCGGGGAGTCTGCTTCGTCCTCTGACCCTATCCCCTCTCATGCTCTCTCTCTCTCTCATTCTCCCTCTCTCAAGTAAATAAATAAAATCTTAAAAAAAAAAAAATAGCCTTAGATTCTACTAAAGTAGAGCTCACAGAAAGGGAGGAGGGGGAAGTATTACCATTTGGCGCATACTTCTTAAACCAGTTTAATCTGATTTTACTGTATATTTGAACCGTTTAACTTGATCTTTACTGAATTTTTTGATTGGTTAAGGGTAGGGGAAGAGACTTTACATAACTGCTGTCTAAATTTGTTGGGCTAGAGAATTTCCTTGATTTGTTACGTGGTTTCTTAAATAGTTTGTCAGTTTAGCTCTTTTGACTCAATAATTAGTGATGGCTGTGTTTTGGATCCAGCCATTTAAGAAGAAACGACTGAGAAGGAAATTGGGCCAAATTTATTCTATGAGGTGAGATCAAAATAGGAGTTGATCATAAGCAAAAAGCCAAAATCAAATCAGGCACAAAGAAAAGGTACAAGGTGATCATGAAGTTTGCTTTAAATTAAATATAAATCTGCAGCAAGCTGTGTCTCTTTTCAGATTAATACCTAGTCCTGATCTCTTTTCAGGATCAGCCAGAAGCCTCTGTAGTCCCTTGCAGTGTGGCAAATCCACTCAAGAGTTCAGCCATCTTCCCTCCTAATTCAAGTCATCCAAGGATCCTTTTCTTGAAAGTCATGAAACTAAGACAACGGACTGTCAAGGTCAGCAGTGGCAGTCACTTGCTCTGTTTTGTTTTAATTTTTAAAAAAGCTCTTACTAGGAAGTTGATTTCATGTGATCTTATGCCGGAATAAATGTGTATCTGAGGATACTGAAAGACTCGCTGCCAAACCGGTTTTGCATACAGTCTAAACTGGGAAAGGAGCCTTCATTGGGATGAAGGCCAAGGAGCTGGTCAGTTGTGGATGTAGCTTAAAAGGTCATTGGCTTACTTGCAAGAATGCTGGCAGCCTCAACATTTGCTACAAATTCCTCTATTACTCAATTGTTTTTGAATTTCTTTCCCACTGGGAAACCCAAGAATGTCTTTTTCCTGAGTGTACCATTCTCAGCTGATCTCTTTTCCCTGAGATGTTAGGAATGAGGCCCTGCAGCATCCCCTGTGAGTCACAGGTCAGGAGGCAGGAAGTCTTTCAAGTTCTTTGCATAGAGCCTCCACCCTCCCTGTCTGTCCACACTCTCAAAAGGACATAGGCAGCATTTCTGAGCCTTAGACCCAGAAGTATCAGAATTAGAAAGGATCTCAGAAAGCCTTCCAGTAGATAACAAACCATGCTGGTTTACCTGGTACTAAAACTTTGCTGGGACACAGAACTTTCAGTGCTGAAACTAGGACTCCCAAGCAAACTGGGATAGTTGGTCACACCACACTCAACTGTTTTTTGTTGTTGTTTGTTTTAGTACACTTAACTGTTCTGCAGAGAAGAAACTGTGGCGCAGGAGGCTGACTTGCCCAAGCTACAAAATTAGTCAGTGGCAGATCTTGAATTAGAATCCAGATCCACTGGTGCTAGAATTCGGTGCTTTGCTGGTACTTCCTTATATTCATTCACACAGTGCATTGCACACAATAGGTGGCTTATGTTTCTGTTGTGGTTGTTTAACATCTGAGTTCAAGAGAAGTGCTTTTCACAGATATAATTTTTTTTTTAAGATTTTTTAATTTTTTTGACAGAGACACAGCGAGAGAGGGAACACAAGCAGGGGCAGAGGGGGAGGGAGAAGCAGGCTTCCCGCTGAGCAGGGAGCCCAATGCAGGGCTCGATTCCAGGACCCGGAGATCATGACCTGAGCCAAAGGCAGACGCCCAAAGACTAAGCCACTCAGGCGCCCCAGATACGATAATTCTTAATTAGCAATGATCTCACTCAGGGTCATCATGAATCAATTGTGAAACCAGGTCTCTATTTCTAGACTCCGAACAGAACAGAGTGAACAAAGGGGAGGGAAGCTTAGTGAGGAATAGAAGAGGTTAAGAAAACACAGGCTTGTGCAAAGATGAAGAGGCCCATGTGTGCTAGTGGGCTGAGCAGTACTGCAGCAGAGAGAACATAAAGAACATATAGAAATTAATCAGCAACAGTATGGAGTGTAAACACTGAAGAGAAGGATATATTCTTTCCCTGTCCTCAGAGAAAAGAGTATGGTAGAAAGAAAAGCATCATCATTCTTCTGATAAGGGAAGAAATGTAGCCATGGCCATACACACACACAGACCCATGTGGTAATGACCATGTAATGAAAAAACTCTATCACCTGACATTGGTGGTTATATGTTTTCCAAGGACTTAAAAAGAACTCCCAGCAGTGTTCTTTGTCCTACTAGGTCTGAGATCTGCCCTGTTCTTCTTGCCAGTTTTCTCCTCCTGGATACTGAGTTTTTAATAAAGTAGCATAAATACTAGGGATCATTAGCTGTTAGACCTAGAGCTTTATGATCACTTACTTAAACTCTACAGTATCCCATTCAATGCAATAGTCTTCTCACCTGCAAGAGGCACTGTTGTTATCTGGGTGAGGGAATGAGAGAAAGCATTAGGAATGTGATGAGTTGAGGATTAAGACTAAAGAAATGACTACTGGAAACAAAGGTCCAGGAACAACATTATTTATTGTGGCCATTTTCACCAACTCATATTGTGGGGTAGAATTTGGCACTTAATTTTTTTCATCTGGGGCAGAGCCCAAGGACGTGGTACATGGAAACAGCAGCATAAATAAAATGGAAGTGACTAAGGTGTTTTGACACTCATTAAGATGGGTGTTACTCTCAAAATGGAAGACAAGTACCTACTTTTCTATCCTACCACACCTTTTCCTGCTGGTGACCAGGGACAGAGTTACCTGCTCTTCTAATACCTAAAACCACAGGTGAACAGAGACTGAACTGACCTACTTTGCAAATACTTGTTAAACTGTTAATCAGCAAACTTACTGCAGGCAGTGGTCATGTGGCCTCACAGCTATTCTGCTTTAGGCTGAAGGCCAGACTAGGAGCAGACCTCAGTTAAGGTGGTACTTCTGAGAACCAAGTGCTTGTTAAAAATGCAAATTATTGGGACCTTATCCCCCGGCATTCTGAATCAGATTTTTTTTTCTTTTTTTTTTAAAAGATTTTATTTCTTTCTTTCAGAGAGAGAGAGAGAGCATGAGTGGGGGAGAGGGGCAGAGAAAGAAGCAGGCTCCTGGCTGAGCAGGGAGCCTGATGTGGGGCTCCATCCCAGGACCCTGGGATCATGACCTGGGCCGAAGGCAGACACTTAACTGACTGAGCCATCCAGGCGCCCAGATTTTTTTCCTTTTTAAATAAACTTTTAAATTTAGAAGTAGATTTATAGAAAAGTTGTCAAGATAGGACAGTGTTGCCATATACCACAAAGCCAGGTTTTAACTTTTATTAACATAGTACGTTAGTATGGTACATTTGCCACAAGTAGTGAATCAATATAGACATTAACTAAAGTTCGTACTTTGTATTTTCCTTAGTTTTTACCTAATACCCTTTTTCTGTTCCAAGATCCCATCCAGAATGTCACATTACATTTAGTCGTGTCTCCTTAGGTTCTTCTTGGTTATTAGTTTTTCAGACTTTCCTTGTTTTTGATGACCTTGCCAGTTTGGGAGAGTATTGGCTAGGTGTTTTAAATAATGTCCCTCAATTTGGCTTTGTCTGATGTTTTTCTCATAATGAGACTGGTGTTATGGGTTTTTGGGAAGAAGACCACAGAGGTAAAGTGCCATTCTCATCACATATCAAGGGTACACACTATCAACATAACTTATTGATGTTAATCTTGATCACCTGGCTTAAGTTGTGTTTTAAGGGTTCTCCAGTGTAAAGTTCTTTCTTCCTCCCCTTTTCTTTGAAAGGAAATCACTATGTGCAACCCACACTAAGGAATGGGGAGTTAAGTTGCACCTTCCTGAGGCTGGAATATCTACATAAATTATTTGGAATTCCTCAACATAGGAGATTTCTACTTTCCATCGTTTATTCAGTTATTTATATCAGTGTAGACAAATGGACATATATTTTATACTTTGATATATCCCCATTGCTTTTTTTTTTAAGATTTTATTTATTTGAGAGCGAGAGAGAGAGAGAATGAGAGAGAGAACACGAGAGGGGGTAAGGTCAGAGGGAGAAGCAGACTCCCTGCTGAGCAGGGAGCCCGATGCGGGACTCAATCCCGGGACTCCAGGATCATGACCTGAGCCGAAGGCAGTCGCTTAACCAATTGAGCCACCCAGGCGCCCTCCCCATTGCTTTTTTTGTTTTTAGCACTTCATTACTTTCTGGCATTTATTTTTTAGGTAGGCACTTATTTTTTTATTTTATTTTTTATTTTATTTTTATTTATTTGACAAAGAGCGAGAGAGGGAACACAAGCAGGGAGAGTGGGAGAGGGAGAAACAGGCTTCCTGCTGAGCAGGGAGCCCGATGTGGGGCTTGATCCCAGGACCCTGGGATCATGACCTGAGCCGAAGGCAGACACCTAACGACCAAGCCACCCAGGTACCTGGCACTTATTTTTTTCAACAAGCTTTCCTGATGTTTTCAGGCATACTACACGTAAGTAGGTTTTGACAGGGAAGAATTTCCCTTGTTTGTGAGATCATGTGAGTCACATGGGCTGCAGTTAAAAATAAGTCTCAGGGCCCTTCTCTGAAGATTCTGATGTAGTAGTTCTAGGGTGAGCCCCAAATCTGGATTTTTTTTTTTAAGATTTTATTTATTAGAGAGAGAGAGAGAGAGAGCACAAGTAGGCAGAGCGGCAGGCAGAGGGAGAGGGAGAAGCAGGCTCCCCACTGAGCAGGGAGCCCGATGTGGGGCTTGATCCCAGGACTCTGGGATCATGACCCGAGCTGAAGGCAGCTGCTTAACCGACTGAGTCACCCAGGCGCCCCAACACAAATCTGGATTTTATAACTATCTTCTGATGATTTTTATAATTGGACATGTAAACATGGCCTTGATGTAATTTTAATGAAGACTTTGGGGTAAGGCTTAAATTAGATAGATAGCTACAATCCATGGTATTGGAAGAATAATGCTTTACACTTGGGGTTCCAAGTGTGTTCACATGCACTCTGATTTGATTCTCATTATCAAAATATGAAGGAGGAAGAATATTTTGTAGATCAGAAGAGTGAAAACTCAGGTATCTTTCCTAAAATCACACATATTGGGTATATCACCATACCATGGCCAACAGGCAGAAAAGCAACAGAGAATCTGACGTGTTTGGGGAATTGAAATAGCACTATTAAGTAAGATAACTAAAAAGATAGCTATTAGTCTGATTTTTAAGCAATAAAGAATTATACTCTATCATAATAAAATTGACCTACACAAAGCACTGTTCCCAGTACCCTTTCATCCCTTCAAAATAAACCAAATTAACTTTATATATTGAGCAACTATATGCCAAGCGTAGCCTGGTCTCTTAACTTCTTTGTAAGACTCCATTTTTATTTTTATTTTTTCTTCAAATTTTAACTTAAATTCTAGTTAACATGTATGTAATACTGGTTTCAGAATTTAGTGATTCATCACTTACATATAACATCCAGTGCTTAACACAATAGGTGCCCTCCTTAATACCTATCACTCACTTAGCCCACCCCCCACCTCCCCTCCAGCCACCCTGTTTGTTCTCTCTAGTTAAGAGTCTCTTTTTTTTTTTTTTTTTTTAAAGATTTTATTTATTTGAGAGAGAGAATGAGAGACAGAGAGAGCACACGAGAGGGGGTAGGGTCAGAGGGAGAAGCAGACTCCCGCCGAGCAGGGAGCCCGATGTGGGACTCGATCCCGGGATTCCAGGAACACGACCTGAGCCAAAGGCAGTCGCTTAACCAACTGAGCCACCCAGGCGCCCCTAGTTAAGAGTCTCTTATGTTTTGCTTCCCTCTCCCTATGTTCATCTGTTTTGTTTCTTAAATTCCACATATGAGTGAGATTATATCATATTTGTCTCTGATTTATTTTGCTTAGCATAATACACTCTAGCTTCATTCACCTGACTCCATTTTTAAAACTTGAAAAATAAATCTGTATGAGTTTTCTAGGGCTACCGTAACAAAATATCACTACAGTAGTTCCCCCTAATCTATGGCAGGTAAGTTCCAAGACTCCTAGTGAATGCCTAAAACTGTGGATAGTACTGAATCCTACAGATACTATCCTTTTTCCTATACACACATATTTATGATAAAGTTAACTTATAAATTAGGCACAGCAAGAGATGAACAATAATAATAAAATAGAACAATCATAACAATATACTGTAATAAAAGGTGAATGTGGTCTCTCTCTCAAAATATCTAATTGTACTGAACTTCGCCTTGTGATGACGTGAGATGATAAAACGCCTATGTGATGGGATGAAGCAAGGGGAATGACATAGGTGTTATGACGCAGCGTCAGGCTACTGACATTGTAGGGGTTAGGACTTAAACATCTTTTTGGGAGACATGATTCAACCTGTAACAAATTTGTGCCACACAATACACGCTTTTAAAGTGTACTATTCTGTGGTTTTTATTATATTCACTAGGTTGTGGAGCCGATATCACCAATTCCAGACCATTTTCTTCATTCCAAAGGATAACCCTATACCCGTTAGCGCTCCCCAACCCCAACCCATCCCTAACCCGTGGCAACCACTAATCTACTTCCTGTCTGTACAGATTTGCCTATTCAGGGCGCCTGGGTGGCTCAGTCGTTAAGCGTCTGCCTTCGGCTCAGGTCATGATCCCAGGGTCCTGGGACTGAGTCCAGCATCGGGCTCCCTGCTCAGTGGGGAGTCTGCTTCTCCCTCTGCCTGTCACTCACCCTGCTTGTGCTCACTCTCTCTCTGACAAATAAAATTAAAAAAAAAAAAAAAAAATTTGCCTATCCATAAGATTTCATGTAAACGGACATTTCATATAAATGGAATCAGATAATAAGATTCATCTACATTGTAACATGTATCAGCACTTCATTCCTTTTTATGGTTGAATAATATTCAATTGTATGACTATACATATACATTTTTATACATTCATCAGTTGATGGACACTTGGGTTGTTCTCACTTTTTTGGCTATTATCAATAATTATGCGGGGTGCCTGGGTGGCTCAGTCATTAGGCGTCTGCCTTCGGCTCAGGTCATGATCCCAGGGTCCTGGGATTGAGCCCCACATCGGGCTCCCTGCTCGGCGGGAAGCCTGCTTCTCCCTCTCCCACTCCCCCTGCTTGTGTTCCCTCTCTCGCTGTGCCTCTCTCTGTCAAATAAATAGATAAAATCTTAAAAAAAAATAATTATGCCATAACTATTCATGTACATTTTTTGTGTAACTGTTTTGAAAAAAAAAATTTTTTTTTTTTTAAGTAGGCTCCATACCCAGTGTAGGACTTGAATTCATGACTCAAAACATTAAGAGCTGCAGGGCGCCTGGGTGGCTCAGTTGGTTAGGTGACTACCTTTGGCTAGGGTCGTGATCCTGGAGTTCTGGGATTGAGTCCCGCATTGGCCTCCCTGCTCAACGGGGAGTCTGCTTCTCCCTCTGACCCTCCCCTCTCTCATGTGCTCTCTCTCTCTCTCTCAAATAAATAAATAAAATCTTAAAAAAAAAGATTAAGAGCTGTACTCTACACACTGAGCCAGCCAGGTGCCCGTGTATGACCGTTTTTAATTTTTTCATATCCAGGAGTGGAAGTGCTGGATCATACCATAATTAACTTTTTGAGAAACGGCCAAACTGTCATCCAAAACAGCTGTACTAATTCTCACTAGTAACGTACAAAGGTTCTAATTTCTACACATCCTCTACAGCACTTATTATTGTCTTTTTTTTTAAAGTAGGCTCAACGCCCAGTTTGGAGCTCCATTAGGGGCTTGAACTCAACACCCTGAGATTAAGACCTGAGCTGAGATCATGAGTCAGACACTTAACCAACTGAGCCACTCAGGTGCCCCGTTATTATCTTTTTGATCATAGCCATTCCAGTGGATATATGTGGTATCTCACTGTGACTTTGCATTTCCCTAATGACTAATGATGTTGAACATCTTTTCGTGTGTATATTAGCCATTTGTATATGTACAAATTTCTCTCTTTGGAGAAAAGTATATTTAAATCCTTTGCCCAATTTTAATTGTCTTTTCATTGTTGAGTTCTAAGAGTTCTTTATATGTTCTGGATACTAGACTCTTGTTAGAGGATTTGCAAAGGTTTCCCTCCCATTCTGTGGATTATCTTTTCACTTCCTTGGTGGTGCTCTCTGAAGCATAGAAGTTTTTAGTTTTAAGTCCAACTTACCTATATTTTAACTAGTGCTTTAGGTGTTATAGTGAAGAAACCACTGACAAATAAGCACTTTAAAATGATTATAGAAGATGATTATGAAACTAACATAATGAGATATGCTATATAGGTTTTTAAGGAAGACCATGGAAACTCCCAACCTTTTTTTTTTTTTTAAGATTTTTATTTATTTATTTGACAGAGAGAGACACAGCGAGAGAGGGATCACAAGCAGGGAGAGTGGGAGAGGGAGAAACAGGCTTCCTGCTGAGCAGGGAGCCCGATGCAGGGCTCGATCCCAGGACCCTGGGATCATGACCTGAGCCGAAGGCAGACGCTTAATGACTGAGCCACCCAGGTGCCCCGAAACTCACATTTTAAAATAGTTCGAAACTGTTATAAATGATTTAGGCATGTGTTTGCTCAGAGACAGGTTCTAAGGTGATTTCTGGAAGTCCCAGTACATGTTAAGAGCATTAATCAAACAACTAAGCAAACATATTCGTATTATAGACAATTCTACATTTTTGATACAACATTGAGAAATCAGAATGGTCACATTACTAGTGATAAGAAAAAACATTTCCAGTGAAAAATGTAGTAAATGGCAGAGTACCCTGACTGGAGAACATAGCTGACTGGAGAATAGGAAGTGCATTGTCTAACCACTTTTCATATGATATTGACTTACAATAGCTCTGTTGACTGCTGAAACAAAAGCATTTCCATAACTTAGAAAATCTATTTTTAAGACGTTTTTGTGTTTAAACAATGGCCTAGAAGATGTGTTTCTAGTAACTGCCTGAAACAAGGGAGGAAAGGTATGGGAAGACCAATCAGTGGTGAGCACTCCTCCAACATTTGATTATAAAATACAAGGCCCAAAGCTTTGTTACAATCAGAAACAAGTAACCAACAGAAATACTGGGGTTTATAGCCCTCATTGTTTAGTAGAGAGCCTCTGTTTTGGCTGTGTATGCATGTTTTTTTCTGAGGCCACTTGCACTACCTCCAATAATAGCACTAAAAAAACTACTCTTGCTGTGTCACTGGCATACTTTAAATTGCTTTAAAAAATATTACTTTTGTTCCTTCTTGGAATATTTTATTTTATAAAGCAATCCATTACTTCTGACGTGTGTGTATGTATATATTCACTTATCAAGTTATTCTTGCCTCTCGGTATTTTTCAGAAAAAAGTGATTAAACTTTGATCCCATTAAGCAAACATTGTCAATATTAGTTTTTAATTGGCAGCAATGGCCTATTTTCTTAAAAAAATATAGTTAGAATTTTTCAAAAACTAAGGTTTTGGGGAATATATTATCTATTTAAAGAATTATATGTGAATGTATATGAAAAATGGCTATTAAGTAATAAGAATTTTCCCCAAATAGCCTGTGGAATCATCATTTTATAGTGCCCCAAAGAGAAGAGTAAGCAGGAGTCCTACCCAAACAGAAATGCAATTAAAGAAAGCTAGCTCCTTTGAATATACAGAACTTGGGATTGTATTTGTGTTCTGTACTGGATATAATCAAAACAACACAAAATTTCCCATTTTCCTCAAAGCTAAAAGCGCAGGCAGGCACCAGTTAAACAGACTAGTAAACAGAAAAGTCAGGCACCTGGGTGGCTCAGTCAGTTGTGTGGCTGCCTTCAGCTTGGGTCGTGATTCTAGAGTCCTGGGATTGAGTCCTGCATTGGGCTCCCTGCTCAGCGGGGAGTCTGCTTCTCCCTCTGACCCTCCCTGCTCTCATGCTCTCTCTCAAATAAAATCTTAAAAAAAAAAAGAGAGAAAAGTCAACACAAGACACAATTAATTAATTGGTGGATGATCACTATCAGACAGCAGGGAGTTGGGGAACTGTATTTCTAGCAAACATAGAGGTAAAATTCTCCTGATAAATTGAGGTATTCTCAGGATTAACGAGTTATTTGTAAAGAGGAAAGTATATTCAACTGATGGAGAAAATGCAAGATATGTAATTACCTTGGTCCTAAAGTTATAATAAAAAGACAAAGGGAATTCTTAGGATACGGCATAGAGGGAATTCTCTTCAAAATTATTGTTACAAAGAACTGTTAAGGTTTTGCATTCCCCCAAGTAAGTACTATTCTCTAAGCCTGTATCTTATGATATTCCATGGACTTGAATTAAGTCTATCTTGGAAGCCTTGGTCGTCTCCTCTGGGCTCCCATAGCACTATGCTTATATCTTTTTTTAAGTTTATTTAAGTACTCTACACCCAGCATGGGCCTCAAACTTACAACCCCAAGATCAAGAGTTGTATGCTCTTCCAACTGAGCCAGTCAGGTGCTCCTACACTTAAAAACTCTTTACAGGACTTACTGTATTTAAGTGCCTTAATGTTCCCTTTAAGGCTGACTTTGAAGTCTGTTTTATAGAAGTAATATTTTGCTTCAATGCTATTAATAGAAATCTGTTATATCCAATGTTATTTTTTAGGTCTTTCCATGATAAGTTTTTAAGCAGTGGATTAAATAGAACGGGACTCAACTAGTAAACTTGGCTCTACTTCTTCCCTTAGAAAAGTAAAAGCTCAGGATGCCTGAGTGGCTCAGTCAGTTGGGTGTCTGCCTTTGGCTTAGGTCATGATCCCAGGGTTCTGGGATCAAATCCTGCATCAGGCTCCTTGCTCAGTAGGGAGCCTGCTTCTCCCTCTGCCTGCCGTTCCCCTTGCTTGTGCTCACTTGCTCTCTCTCTCTGACAAATAAAATCTTAAAAAAAAAAAAAGCTCAAGACAAATACACCATTTTGTTTCAGCCAAGTTACTAACCAAGCTGGTTAAAGTGCAACAGCTGTATCACAACTGGAGACTCTAAAATAAAGGCAGATATAATTTTTGATGTATTTTTTTAGATTAAATTATTCATCTTTAAACAAATCAAAACTTAAATCATCAATATCTAATCATATAGTTTATTCCCATACAAACTGTGGAGGACAGAATTTACCAAAAAACAAAAACAAAAACAAAAACCTTTTCCCTATTGATCAGAAAGCTTCTGGTGGCAATTTGGAGAAATACAACTGAAAACATCTTAGGCAAGGGGTGAGGAAGGCTCCTGAGGGAATGTGGAACCTTGGAAAAGGAGAAAAGCTAAAGTTTGATGTAATCAGGACTGCCAGAGCACTTGTTTTTGTTTCCAGCATGGACCCTGGATCTGAAAGATAGGTTCAAATACCAGCTGTTAAGTCTTAATTTCCTTACCATTAAGAATATATTTACTAATTCAGTGTTGTTTTAAACAAGGTGATACATTTAAGAAAAAGGCTATAGGAATGTGCCTAACTCAAAGTTCCTAATTCCGTGACACTGGACATATTTTTTCATTAACTACTGACATTCATGTAACACTTCTAATCCAAACAGTTCAGGAAACTATATCACTAAATGATGAGTAGACATCTTAATGTTTAAGAATGAACTAAATGAAACAAACGGACAAAAGAACTCAAAAGTCAGTAAGTTGTATCCTAAGAACCACCCATTTGCCTTGACAAAGGAGATTTCTGAGCTCAAATCCATCCTGCATCAGTGCAGTTCAACAGTGATTAAGTATTTAGTTGATGCCACAAAGGCAATTATGAGACAAAAATTCCTCCCTTCAGAAGGTGGTCTAAAAGGGAGATATTGAAATGCAGTGTGATGTTCCATGCATAGAAGAATGTGTAAAGCACTCCAGGGACACTGGTGAGGAAGCAGTTAAATTTGCATAGTGTAGGGACACCTGTAGGGACTCCTGGGGCTCAGTTGTTATTCATGAAGTCATGATCCGAGGGTCCCCGGATCGAGTCCCACTTCGTGCCTTTCCCTCTGCCTGCAGCTCCCCCTGCTTCTGCTCACGCGCGCGCTCTCTATCACACAAATAAAGGAAATCTTAAAAAAAAAATTTTGCTTAGTGTTAAGAGGAGGGTAAGAAGTGTTAAGGAGAGTTAACAAGGGGAAGTGACATTTAAACCAAGCTTACAAGGAATGAGAGTCTGCCAGATACAACAGAGAGAAGGGCAGTCAGGTGAAGGAAACAAGTGACAATTAGGAAGAGACAATTAGGAAGAGACAATTATGAAGACAGTGAATCCAAACTATTGCAAAGAACACTCCAAAGAAAGGGATCCTCTGAGAAAAATGCCAAGTCACATAGAAGGGATATTATTTGCTCCACAGAATTGATTTTCTGGAATCTGTGAGACTAACCAGCCATATTTTGTGGGCAAAATAATCTCAAATACAAGAATGATAAAGAAAATTAGCTTTATTTATGTAAATTAAAAAAAATTGATTGTAGTGTTAGATTTTGTCAAGTGTTTTCATTTTGAACAATTTACAAGAGTATTTATATACAAACATAATAAAATAGAGTACTGATCACATTGTTCCTGCTTGACTCAAAGTATTTTCTCAATTCTGAACATGCCCCTATCACTCCAGTTTTTAATTTTTTAACAGGGAAATGCTATGTTGTGACATAGTGCTTGATTAATACATATAACACTGAAGTGGAAGGAGAGTCAGTGATTACCAGCAGTTAAAAAATATTTTTTCAACCAATATGACTCTATCATTAGATTTTTTTCTATATTAAAATATGTTTCATGATAAAAGAACATAGTTGCATTCGTTGATGATCTAAATTTGTTGTTTTATATAAACGCATAGTTGACCTAAATATAGGTATGAATCTGTAAACTCATTAATATGAATGTCTGTCATAAATGAAAATAAACAAAATTGAGGGGAGCAGAGGTAACAGAAAATCCATGTGAGAAACTGGAGATACCCTACTCTATTTAAAATAAGTAAAATTTCCATTCTGTGAACCAAATACAAACCAAAACAAAAGGTGGTGAAAAGCCATGATATTTATAGACACCAGATCTTAAGTCACACTGTAGGGCTGTAATTAACTTGTACTATTATATATTGGATAATTCTGAACCAAGTTTCCTAAATATGTTTCCAATCATTTATGTTGTTTGAGAAATCCAGAAAGTTTAATTACTGAATAAGGCAGAATTTTAAATTAGCAATTGGGATACAATATAAATGCAGATAATTTAAAGTCAAATCTATATCTACACCAAAGTATTAAGTATACCGTGTGTGTATGGACTGTCAGAAGAAATCCATTTCATTTCTAAAGGAATGGATTGTTTAGTAAGTTCCAATTCTTTAGCACTTTCTTGAAATTCCCGGCAAGAGCTCTGTGGTTTTATTAAATTGAAAAAAAATAAAAATAAAAACCCACAAAAAATGTTAAGTTTGATATTACTTCAAAAAGTCACAGCTATTTAAGACAATCAACCAGACCTCCAAGTGCACTTGTGTCTAAAATGTCACTTTTGTCCCCAAAGAGAAGGAAATAATCAAGTACTTTATTAAGGTGCTTACTATTAAAACAAGAAAATCAGAGGAAATTGGTCTTTAATTGGATGCTTACATTCTTTCCAGGGTTCTTAGTATGTTTAGATGTTGGTATCTTGACTTGGACATTTTCCTGGTTGCCCCTGATAGCAGCCTCAAGGCGGGCTTTCAGGGCTGGAGAAGAAGCCATTACATTTTTAAAAACTGATGAATACTGAGGCCCAATCTGCATGAGATTTTGCAAAGCAAAGTCATGTAAATTTTTCATTACGGAAGTTGCTGATCCCAGAGCATTATCATCCAAAAGGAAGGAAATGAGGATGGGCAGAAGACAGGCCACCAGCTGAGAACCTGTTAAGTAAATAAATGATACAAGTCCTGGGTTGAAGGTTGTGTTTAATATATAAAGTTGTAAACTTACTTATCTGTACACATTTTTCCCCACTGAAAGGGGAAAAGGATCCTTCTAAATCTCTCCTCTCAAATTAACACTAAATAATATCAATATTTGGAATTAACACTTGCCTTTCAGTGAATGTGGAAATATAATGTTAAGTGACCAACTGAATGTTTTACATTTAAAATAACATTAAATTTCTGATTTGGGACAGATTCTTACTTAGTATGAATTTAGTGCTGACACTTACGGTGCTGTTCTTCTGCAATGGCTACCAGTGCTTCCAAGACCTTTATGCCTTCTTGAAAGATCTGAAGTTCAGTAGTGTCTTCAGGCTTTCTCTTGTCTATTTCCTGTAGTTTTTCCACAATAGAGGATACTAAAGAGTAAATGTACGGGTAGGAAACAGCTGGATTTGGATACTGAAAAATGGAAAGTAGGAGCTGATAGGTCTTGATTTGTACCTAATTAGGTAAGAAACAAAAATAGTATAAACTGTAAATATACATTTATATTAACAAGCAGACTGTAATGTAAATTTGAAAAGGAAGTAAAAATTGTGAGTTAAAACCTTTTTTTAAAGAAAAGTCTCTAAAAAATGCATTTGAATTTTTTTCTAATTTACCTTTAATTGTGAAAAATCCAAGTGCTAACGGGTGTTAAAAGAGGGACAACAGGGGTGCCTGGGTGGCTCAGTCATTAAGCGTCCACCTTCGGCTCAGGTCATGATCCCAGGGTCCTGGGATCGAGCCCCGCGTCAGGCTCCCTGCTCAATGGGGAGCCTGCTTCTCCCTCTCCCACTCCCCCTGCTTGTGTTCCCTCTCTTGCTGTCTCTGTCAAATAAATAAAATCTTAAAAAAAAAAAAAAAAGGGACAACAGAGCAAAATGGAGTCACCTGGGCGAAGCCCATGTTACCAAACCCAGACTCAATACCTAACTTAATTACAGTTTCAACCTCTCCCAGGACTGGAATCTTAAACCAGTCAATCTGGAATTACATGGTCAGCACTAGTGAGGTAATCTGCCTGATAGACCCCAGCTATCCCCCTAAGGAAGGTAGCTTTGCCCGAAACAATGCACCCTTTGTTAGTAACTTCCTTGTCCTTCCTCTGTCTATAAATCTTTGATTTTGTACAGCTCTTCAGAGCTCTTTTCTATTTGGTATATGGGATGCTGCCCAATTCATGAATCGTTGAATAAAGCCAGTAAGATCTTTAAAATTTACTCAGTTGAATTTTGTTCCTTGACAGATTTGGTGGCAGTGATGGGATCTGAAGGAAACTTCTGAAGGCTTTGGCAGTTAAAGGAGAAACACAGATGTGGACTGGTGGTTCCATCGGCAGTTCGCCATTTGTTTGGAATCCCAGTCTACAGTCCCTATTTGTTGGGGTCTGTTGGTTCAGTTCTTTCCCCAGCCCCCACATCCACATTGGGATTTGCTGGTGTTTTATACAAGGCCTTCTACTGGCCAGTCTGCAGTAACATCTCTTTGGTCACTCCTTGTATGTTGATGTGCACATGAAGTAAAGGCTAGTGCAGATGGAAATCCAGGAAGCCAAAAAGCTGCAAAATTGGTGGGCACTGGTAGAGTACATAAAAGCTGTTAAGAGTGCTTGTTACCTGACTCTAGGACTCCTATCTAGGATAAATGGGTCACAGAATGTGTTAGATTGACACAGATTACCTACCAACCTCAAGAAAATGTCTATGCAATGAAGTACACCGTAAAACCACCGTGCAATCCCCAACCCAGCAGCACATCCCTCTTAGGGATTAGTTTGGCTCTGAGAGACCCAAATATTTAAAGAAATGGGATCCTTAAATTCCAAAAACTTGAGCACCCCACCTTCTGGCACACCTGTTTATTTTATGTCTACGAACTATATAGTCTCTGTAGCTATAAAGACCTATAAGAATGGCAAAATCTTACTAAAGGCAACCTAGAATTACAATGGCCATTAGGGAGAAAGTGCCAATCAAACAAGGTCAATTTTTTAATAAGTGCACTTAAAAGCAAGGGTTCTCAAATCAAACAAAGAGAATGGGATACCTATTTTAAATGTTATGCAGAAGCTTCCAAAAGGCTTTAAGATTCCTCAATAGCTTCACTGAAAGTTTCATTGCAAAAAGGGAATAAAAAATTAGACACAAATGGTATCTAAAACAATACCTCCTGCATTGCAGCCCTCTGGGGGCCCATCCTCAAAACACCGGCCCAGAAATTGGGATACTGGAAAAAAGACTGTTCTCAAAGGTTTTGTGCAAATCCTTCAACACCAATTCAAATGCTTCCATATCTACCTTGGAAGAAGGCCCCATAAGGGCCTCTCCCAGAACTGACAAGATTCTAAGGGAATTTCTGGTACATTGCTATTATTCTTTAAATAGACAAAGGAAACTAAAATTAAAATTAATGGAAAACATCACCAAATTCTGGTAGATACTGGAGCTACACTCTCTACATAAATCCCATTCAGGACTGCACATAGGATCCTGGGGAAACTGGCAGAAGCCAGCAAAGAATGATAATCCTTATGAGAGTCCACTCTCCCAGATCTCTGTCTGTAGTAACAAGTAGAGTGAGGAAAATAAAACATCTTTTGCATCCTCTTTGAGGATGCCTCGAGTTCAAGGGAACTCAAGTAACTATTCCCAAGGTAAGTCTATGGTCAAAAGTTGGCCAAATTAGAAGCTGATTTTCAGAACCTGATGGGAATGTTTTTGTTTGTTTTTGAGGATTCCTTCATTAAGCTAAAATGAAACTCTTACCTATTAAAATATTCCAAGACACACAACTCTAAATCGAAAACATAGTAATCTTTTGATTTCCATCTTAGTTGACAATCTCCCAGATATAAAGAAGCAAATTGAAGATAATGTAAACCAATTCTTCGAGGAATTAAAACCAACTGTCCTGGGGTGCCTGGGTGGCTCAGTTGTTAAGCATCTGCCTTTGGCTCAGGTCATGATCCCAGGGTCCTGGGATCGAGTCCCGCACCAGGCTCCCTGCTCATCGGGAAGCCTGCTTCTACCTCTCCCACTCCCCCTGCTTGTGTTCCCTCTAGCAACTATCCTTATTTTACAGATCTTTGCAAAAACAGAAATGAGGCTCCAGAAACAATTCAAAATCCACCTATCCTTTTTACCAATCCTAAAAGCTTCCCTTTTTATCTCAAAAGGCTTGTAAGTATTGTTAAAAATCCAGGCCAAAGGGAACAAAAGTCCTTTCTGGAGGAACTTGCATTCTTTCCTGTGCCTTTGAGATGGAAATGTTTTACCAAGTATTCTCTGGGAACTGTTATCTAGATTATTCTTAATTCCTAAGACTGAAGACAAAAAAAAGAAGAGGCTTTTTTTTTTTTTAAAGGGAGGGGTAGGGGCCCCTGGGTGGCTCAGCAGGTTAAGCCTCTGCCTTCCACTCAGGCCATGATCCTAGGGTCCTGGGATTGAGTCCTGCATAGGGCTCCCTGCTCAGTGGGGAGCCTGCTTCTCCCTCTGCCACTCCCACTGCTTGTGCTCTGTGACAAATAAATCAAAATAAAAAAAAAATAAAATAAAAGGAGGGGTGCTTGGGTGGTTCAGCCAGTTAAGCATCTGACTCGATCTCGCTCAAGTTTTATCTCAGGGTTGTGAGTTCAAGCCCCACACCGGGTTCCATGCTGGGAGTGGTGCCTACTTTAAGAAAAAAATGATCTACTATATGACAGATTATTACTCAGCCATAAAAAAAGAATGAAATCTTGCCATTTGACATGACATGGGTAGAGCTAGAGAGTATTATGCTCTGTGAGGTAAGTTAAAGACAGTACCATATGATTTTATTCATATATGGAATTTAAGAAACAAAACAAGCAAATGGGAAAAAAAGAAACAGGGAGGCAAACCAAGAAACAGACTCTTAACTATAAAGAACAAACCGATAGTTAACAGAGGGGAGGATGGGTGAAATAGATGAAGGGGATTCAAGAATACACTTGCTGGGCACCTGGGTGGCTCAGTCAGTTAAGCATCTGCCTTCGGCTCAGGTCATGATCCCAGGGTCCTGGGATTGAGCCCCGCATTGGGCTCCCTGCTTGGTGGGGAGTCTACTTCTCCCTCTCCCTCTGTCTGCCCCCTGCTCCTGCTCTCACTCTCTCTCTCAAATAAATAAATAAGATCTTTTTTTTTTTTTTAAAGATTTCATTTATTTATTAGAGAGAGAGAGAGAGATGGAGTGCATGAGAGGGGGTAAGGTCAGAGGGAGAGGTAGACTTCCCACTGAGGAAGGAGCCTGATGCGGGACTCAATCCTGAGACTCCAGGATCATGACCTGAGTTGAAGGCAGTCGCTTAATCAACTGAGCACCCAGGTGCCCCTAAATAAATAAGATCTTAAAAAAAAAAAAAAAGAATACACTTGTCATGATGAGCACTGAGTAATGTATAGAATTGCTACGTCACTATATTGTACATCTGAAGCTAATAGAACACTGTATGTTAACTGGAATTTAAATAAAAACTTTAGAAACACAATCTGGATCCAACTGCTTTTTTTTTTTTTTAGGATTTTATTTATTTGACAGAGAGAGAGAGCGCAAGTAGGCAGAGAGGCAGGCAAAGGGAGAGGGAGAAGCAGGCTTCCCACTGAGCAGGGAGCCCGATGCGGAACTCAATCCCAGGACCTGAGCTGAAGGCAGATGCTTAACCAACCGAGCCACCCATGCGCCCTGGATCCAACTGCTCTTTAATGAGCTAGTGAGGTTTCATCATCATACCTATCTCATGGCTCAAACTTTAAAATGAAAGCTCTTTGCTTGAGAACATCTAAGGAGTGACCAGGCAGGGCCATCACAAATGTCATGAATGTTCTCCAAGACCAGTGATTCCAAACACTTTGATGCCAAGACCCCTGACTCGAGGGCATAAGTAACTTATGGAAGATACCTGAGCACTCAATCCTTGTTTGACCAGTTCCTGGATGTGTCAGAGGACACATACAACAAACCACCATCCTCAATAAAATTCCTGATCCCTTAACAAGGATGAGACTCACGCTCCTTTTCCTTTCTTTCTTCTTTTTTAAAAAGATTTTATTTATGTATTTCAGAGAGAGAGAGCAAGAGAGAGCACGAGTGGGGGGGAGGGGCAGAGAGAGAAGCAGACCTGAGCCAAAGGCAGACGCCCAACTGACTAAGCCACCCAGGTGCCCCTCCTTTTCCTTTCTGAGTCTCCCAGATGCTCTGTGTATCTGCTCTACGTCTTCAATAATTCTGCTCGCTTTTCCTTTTGGCTTGCGTTTGATTTTCATCCTGCGAAAAGCCAACGACCCTTTGGTGGGTCCTCAGACCTGGTCTGCCTGCATCTGTATGTTTACTTAAAAATAGTTTCCAAAAATCTTTTTGGTAACTTGAAACCTTAAAATTATACTGAGATAAGTTGAAAGGTGGATATTCATTCAATATCTGGATCATTTCCAAATAAAACAAAAAGCTGAAACATTAATTACTCAACATAGGTTTATCTATTTTTGGTTTATTACTAAGAAACTTAAGATAGTTGGTTCTGTTAGTAAACATGTTTGGTTCCCTACCAAAAAATATACTGAGGAAAAATATGTTTTTAGAAATTACAAAATGTATTCATAAATTTGTCAATCTCAAGAATGTTGGTTTAACAGTTCACAGTTTTCCATTAGAAATTAAGGTTTCTGGGGCACCTGGGTGGTGCAGTCGGTTGAGGGTCTGACTCGGTTTCGGCTCAGTTCATGATCTCAGGGTTATGGGAATGAGTCCTGGGTGAGGCTCCACGCTTGGTGCACAGTCTGCATGAGACTCTTTCTCCGTCTGCCCCTCTCCCCCCACCACACGCTCGCTCTCTCTAAAATAAATAAATAAGGGGTGCGTGGGTGGCTCAGTTGGTTAAGTGTCTGCCTTTGGCTCAGGTTGTGATCCCAGGGTCCTGGGACTGAGCCCTGTGTGGGGCTCCTTGCTCAACGGGGTGTCTGCTTGTCCCTTGCCTTCTGCCCCCACCCCCCTGTTCATGCTCTGCCTCTCAAATAAGATCTTAAAAGTAAATAAATAAATCTTAAAAAAAAGAAATTAAGGTTTCTAAGGGTTAAAAATTTTCATGTATGTAATGAAACTACTAGAAGTATTTGTCAGCAAGCCCTCTAGCTCAACAGTAGGCCCCAATAGTTAAGACCAGAAATAGACAAGACTGCTTAACTCATGCCCTATCTGAAAACCACTGTTGTTCTTATACTTTCTTGAGGCATTGACGGAAGACGTTTTGCAATGACCTGAACATTCCAACTACCAGGCCAAAAAAGCCCTGATAGCAACGGAATGCCTAGAAGACCACATCCTATACCGTTCCCTGCCCATGATCATTTGCTGAACACACTTCTCATGATCAGTGCTGCCTGCTCTTGCATGAATCCCCCGAACCTCTCCCTATCAAACTCTAGGTGTTCATTTGCTGGCAGAGAGGTCAGTTGTTAAGGCTTGAGCCACCTCCCCTGGCTGCTGGCCCCCCAAATAAAGCTCTCCAGTTCTCTTTTCCAAACCCTTGTCTCTTGAGTGATTGGCTTCTCCTGCGATTAGTTTATCTGAGTTTGTTTGGTAACAGTGGTGGCAAACCCAGCCAGGAGCTATGCATTTGATTTGTCTAGCCCCCTTGGGATTCCTAGGGATGGAGCAGTTGGCCTCAGCAGCGTGTCAGGGCTTAACCACTTGTTTCCTGAGTTAGCGGCTGTGATCCATCGATCGATAATAGAATCATCTCTGTATCCTAAGAAAGTAGAATGTATGTTTTCAGTTAAGAGAAAGAATGAGGGATGCAGATGATGCAATTTTGCTGCCGGAAAAGAAAGTAATTTTGTCCTAAAGTGAGGCTGGTTATTTCAGGATGGGAAAGGGGAAAGACAGAGGACAAGATCCAAAAGTACAAAAGAAAGTTGTAGAAAGTTTGTGGAAAGGGATTTTGGGAAAGGAATTTTATTCATGGTCAAGCTGCCTAAGATTAGAATAAATTCATTTAAAAGTAAAAAAAGAAAACGAACTTTTTTTTTTTAAAGATTTATTTATTTGACAGAGAGAGACACAGCGAGAGAGGGAACACAAGCAGGGGGAGTGGGAGAGGGAGAAGCAGACTTCCTGCTGAGCAGGGATCCCGATGCGGGGCTCGATCCCAGGACCCTATGACCATGACCTGAGCCAAAGGCAGACGCTTAATGACTGAGCCACCCAGGCGCCCCAAGAAAATGAACTTTAATATCATAAATACACTGGTACAAAATTAGAATTTGGCTTTCTCTCTGTTAAATGGACAAAGTTTTCTTGGATTATTGGTCTGCTCCTGATAAAAGATTATAAAAGGTTTTTCTTTGCCTTATTAAAATAATCTACCAGAAAATAAAGATTCTGCATTTTATCAAAATAATTTCCCATGTTTCATGTTGTCTTTATCAAGTCTTTGATTACTAAGGAAAGCTGAATGTTCTCTATTAAAAGAACTAAGTTTTGTTTTTTAAACTATGTAACTTTCTGTATTACCCATGAAATCTTTACTACTACTATTTGATGAAATGTTTTAAAACCTTTTGATATTATTGACAGATTTCCCCCGAATCTAATTGTTAATTAAGTCTTTCTGACCAACTCATTCTTCAGTGCATAAAGGGAACAGGATGTTAATTTAGCAAATGAAGGGGTCATAAAGGAATGAGATTAACTTGTGTGTACAGTTTTCAGGATGGGTCCCATTATTTCATATCATATTCTCAAAGGCATGTAAAGTCTCTTTTTTAGGAAATCCACTATAATAAGCTACAAAGTATCTTATTAAGGGGCGCCTGGGTGGTTCAGTCAGTTGAGTGTCCAACTCTTGATTTTGGCTCAGATCATGATCTCAGGGTCATAAGACTGAGCCCCACATCAGGCTCCAAGCTCAATGCGGAGTCTGCTTCTCCCTCTCCCTCCCCCGCTTGCATGCAGGCTCTTTCTAAAATAAATGAATACAATCTTTAAAAAAACAAAAACAAAGTATCTTACTTAATGTCCCTTGTAAGTTCTAGACATATATCAATTTTAAGATGTCCCTATTTCAAATTAAGTTTTTTTGTTTGTTTGTTTGTTTTTTGTTTCTTAAACATTTCCTTTATCTTTCTCCAGCTATGCTCTATCCTTGGGGCCAAAGAGTAAGACCATTATTATTTGGCTTTGTCACCCTAAGAATACAAATTGCTCTAAACCTAAAAATAAAAAATTTAGTGTGGTCCTTCTTGTTGAAGCCAATAAAATCACAAAGAAAAATTTTAGAAAAGCCTAAACATATTCCTATTACAAACATCTCTCTACTAAAGACACTTACCACAGGATCTTTTATCTCAAGAGTAGCCTTAAATTTCTCAATACAGCGCTTCTGAAGGCATGGGATGGTAGTAACTTCTGGACTGGTAGATAAAATAAATACTGTGACAGCAGTAAGGAGACTGATTTCATCAAGTTCTTGATGTGTTCCATCTACTAAAGAGAAACGGTCTATGAGAAACATCCCAAGATTGCCGTATTTATTGTTTTATGTATCTGTGTGAAGATGCCTCTAGTTTGATAGCAACAATTTCTGTGTACACAACAGTCACAGACAATAAACACTAATGGACTGATTTTAAGAATCCTGGCAAATGTTGTAGGTTTTAAAATGTACACTGTAAGTAATTCTACAACCAAAAATTACCAAAGTAATTATATTCTTTACAGATAGACATCAGTAAATATGTATGTATATTTACTAGGAATATACATTTCCTAGTTGTGTGACCTTGGACATTGAACCTCATTTTTAGTTTTCTCATTTATAAAATGAAAATATTAACAGTACTTGCATTTATAAAGTTATGAGGATTAAATGAGTTATTCATGTAAGGCATTTGAATAGCATGTTGCACATATGGTCAACACATGTTAGCTATTATAGTATCATTTTTGTTGTGGAACAAATTAGAAATGCATGTACAACTGATTTTTCTAAGATTATGGTATTCATATTTTGACAATACAAGTGTCAAGTGAAAATACCACTTTTTAACAGTACAAAAAACCTGAAAATACCGCATGGGCCACAATCATTTGAAGGAATTTTCTTTTTTTTTTAAAGATTTTTTTTTATTTATTTATTTGAGACAGAGAGAATGAGAGAGAGAGCACATGAGAGGGGGGAGGGTCAGAGGCAGAAGCAGGCTCCCTGCCGAGCAGGGAGCCCGACGCGGGACTCGATCCAGGGACTCCAGGATCATGACCCGAGCCGAAGGCAGTCGCTTAACCAACTGATCCACCCAGGCGCCCTTGAAGGAATTTTCTATTAGATATAATTTTCCTTCATTTCCTCCCATATTTACCTTCATAATCTCATTCAATAATTTTAATGAACCTGCTGTGAAAACTCAATTTTATTTGAAAAGAAAAAGGGGTGACAAATTTGACTCATGAAACTATGTAAGAATGGATTACTACTTATGAAGAAATGATATAGAGGGATCGAGATAATAGCTTTGCTACATTCATTCAACAAATATTTAAGAAACAGCACTCTTTCTGGCACTGAGAATATAAGTTACAGAAGATATACTGTACACCAGGAAGTAAATAAAGAATTTAATTTCAGTTAGTCACAAGATCTATGAATATAAAAAATACATTAAAAGATCAAAGTTGGGGCTCCTGGCTGGCTCAGCTGGTAGAGCATGTGACACTTGATATCAGGGTCGTGATTTCGAGCCCCATGTTGGGTGCAGAGATTCTTAAATAATAAACTTTTTTTAAGTAGGATCCATACCCAGCATTGGAGCCCAATGTGGGAACTGAACTCACAACCTTGAGATCAACACCTGAGCTAAGAGATCAAGAGTCAGACACCTAAGTGACTAAGCCACCCAGGTACCCCAAATAAGTAAATGAAGTTTAAAAAAAAAAAAGAAAAGAAAAGAAAGCAACCCAGGAGTTGCTACACTGGGTGGTCAGAGAAAGCGTTGAGATTAGTATCTTAACTGAGGCTTGAGAGATAATAATGAAACAATAACAGTAATGAAAGCAAAATATTATGGATGAGTGTGATTTTATAAAAATAATTTGAATAATTTTAAAGTAAAAGGTACATGGGTCAACATTTAACATGATGACAGCATTATTATAAGTACTTTATATATGTATTAAATATTTTATCCACATAACAGCACCATGAGATGGGTACTCTTATTTCTTCCATTTTATGGATGAGGAACAGAAATTTAGTCATTTGCCCAAGTCACACAATTAGTAAGGCAGATAGTTTGATTCCAGAGAGCATACTGTTGTTTTTTTTTTAAAAGATTTTATTTATTTATTTGAGAGAGAGAGAATGAGAGACAGAGAGCATGAGAAGGAGGAAGGTCAGAGGGAGAAGCAGACTCCCTGCCGAGCAGGGAGCCCGATGCGGGACTCGATCCCGGGACTCCAGGATCATGACCTGAGCCGAAGGCAGTCGCTTAACCAACTGAGCCACCCAGGCGCCCCCAGAGAGCATACTGTTAATCATGATGCTATATTGCTTCCCAAACAGTTGTTATTTTCAGTCATTCATGACAACTTGAAACTGCAACATAGTCAGCTAGTCTGTTTAGTAAAAATGTCTTTTTATTTTCAGTAGGATAAAGCTCTCCTGGGTTCCTCTTCCCCATTTCTTCTAAAATTCCCTCTTCCCCATACCCCTCCCTAAACTCCCTTTTTCCTATCCTCTTTTACCTAGCATAAGTGCAAGATTCCCTTAGCATTAGCCCCACGGAGAGGCCTCTGTGGTGAGGAAGCAAGAGACTGAAGACTTTCTCCAACAGCCATGAGTGAGTCATCTTGGAAATGGATCTTCTAGCTGCAGCCCTGGCCAACATCTTAACAGTAACCTCATGAGTGAGAACCACCCACGGATGGTGCTCCATATTTCTGACCCATCAACTATCAGATAATAATTGCTTGTTGTTTTAAATCGCTAAGATTTCAGGCAATCTGTTACACAGAAAATGGTTTCCCTGTGATCATCAGCTCCTGCTTAATTTCTCTCAGTAGCTAGTCTAAATCCTCACTGTCCTAACCTCATTCTCTGATAAACAAAAAACGTATTTGTGGTGTGTGATGGAAGAGGCAAGCTCTTTGTAACTCTCATCATAAAAACTTACACTTATTACTTCCCATCTCTACCTCCTTTTCTTCCCTCCCACTGGCAGAGGTTAATCCTTCTAAATGTACTATGAATTTTATTTCTTCCTGCTTAGAAGGGGACATTGCCTCCCTCCCTAATATTTCCAACTCCAATCTCATCTCTACCTTTTTTTCCCCATAAGCACAAACTCATGCTAGAGTCTTATCTTAAGAAAATTCCTTGCCCCTAGACTTTCCTTCAGCTTTCGTCTTGTCGACAGGAGTCTATCCTTACTTTCCTTACCTTCCATTTACACTGTTGACCAAGCTCTCACCATTAAAAAAACTCTTTTCTTTAAAGACTGTATTCTCTCCTGCATCTCCTCCATCTTGCTCCATAAACTCAATTTGGGTGATTTTATCCATCCCATAGGTTACACTGGTAACTCTCCAATACACACAGTCTAAAATCATCTCTAGCTCGGATTACTTGAACTCCAGACCTCTACATATTATGCTCCACTTGATTATCTGAAAGGCATTTCAAACTCAACTTATTACATTCCCCTGAAAATGTTCACTTTGGAATTTGTTAATGGCACTATGAGTGCTCAATGTACTCTTTCAATTCTTAAACCAAACTCTCAGTAAATTCTGTTAATATACATGCTTAAGATTTTATTTTTAACATTTTACTCTTTATCCTTACATTACTATCTTACCTCCAAGAATCTTGTTTTTTTTTTTCCTATAGCTGTCACAGTGATTCTTCAGAAATGCAAATCCTATCACTTTACTCCCCTTCTTAAAACCCTTTAGTGATTCCAAATGCATATTAAAAGCAGTCCAAATTACAAACCATGCAAACCTCCATAATCTGGCCCCATGTCCCATCCAACTTCATCTCTTTAATAATCACTGTTCATCACCCTCCTCCGCCTCTTCTTCTAACCCCACATCCTTTCATTATTCTACTTGCTGTCCCCAAATATACCGTATTATTTAGGTCTACAGCTGTGTAATCGAAATGTGCCTAGAACCCATTTCTATGATGTCCATGTGGAAAATGCTTTCTGATTCTATAAGAAATCGACTCTTCTGAGAAGCCTCTTGTGGTAGATATAGAGCTGTACCACTGAGATCCCCTTCATGGAGGAAGGTGCTACCCAGCTGTGGGAGTATGGTCAGCTTAGCTCCCTTAGGGTTGGCCTCAGCTAGAGTTGCCTTGACTGAGATCACATCCTTCCTGTGGTAGCCCACGTCTGAGGATAATAAAGTACAGGCCTAGGTGAGGCACTCATATGGGCAATCGGCAGAGCTCCCAATTGTTGGGGGCTTGCACTGGAGTCCGACTTCCTCTTCTGCCAATACTACTTTCCCCTACTCCCTTCACAGATGTTGTTCCTTAAACTCCATCTCAGCAAGAGCTTCCAGAGAACCCTACCTCTGCCTGATTCACTCAGAGTGGATTACTCTAATTTTTTAATCGGTCTTTTTGCTATATTTAGAAATGTGGTGATAAATAAGACATCACTGTTGCCTTCAAGGAGTACTTTATGATATTAATCATATAACAATTTATAGATACCAGACTCATCTTTAGGCACAAAGTAGGTGTTCAATAAATGCTGAATTCAATTGAAACCTATACACCATATGAAGGAGAATATGGTGAACTGTGACATTTATAAACAGAACAAGGCAGGGATAATCTATAATACGTCTAAGGACTTTTTACAATCACCATGACATTATGTTGAAAATGGAAACTATACAACAGTAATAAGAGAAAAACAAATTTTAATGGATACTGAACATAATACTGGCTATCATTTATTGATATATGCTTTCCATATGTTATGTTACTGCTCTAACAATTTCCTACAACACAATACCCTTATTTTGTTAATGAGAAAACTAAGGCTCAGAGAAGTTGAGTAACTTAGCTAGTCAGTTAGCTAGTAAGTGATGGAATGAGGATATAAACCCAACAATTTTATTTTAGATTTTTAATGCATAACTTATGCACTTTTTTACATACTGTGTGCATTAAAAGGTTCTGTCAGCTAGTTATGGATCATACTATATTCGTAAACTAATATTATAATTGAAGGTCTCTCACTGTTAACTTAATATACATATATACTTAATATACATATATAATGCCAGTCATTTAACTGTAATAAAGAGTAAAGATACTAAAATGAGAACATATATGTTTCTATCTACTTTATATATATTCTCTGAACACATATGCAGTGAATATGGGCCCCACTAGGTGAGAATGCCAAATACGATCAATTAAACAGCTTATTCTCAAAAAAATGTTCCTCTTGCTTTTTAGAACAAACTAAACAATTGCTTCCAAGCAGCCTTAATTACCTGGATCCCAACAGTCAAGTATTGTTGTTAAAGCACTACGGAGGAGGTCAGTCCAAGCAGTGTGACTCTTTTCTGCTCTGGCCATGGGAGAAGACAATATTCCTTTCAGAGCCTGTAGGGAAGCTGCAACAGTTGAAGATAACTGGCCCCCAGGTAACTTCACAGCAGTTTCTCTGAGGACCCCAATTGTAAGGTACAATATAGTAGGGAGAATTGATATGCTTCCTGTAAGACACATTTTTAAAAACACTTTATGTTTCGGTCTATACATATAGTTCCTAAAAAGAAATCATCGATGAGTAAGACAATGTCAAAAATTTCTAGCTTTTAAGACATTTTTCATAAAGGATTATAACTATTAATATAATTTAGATAGCGTTAAGATTTTTAAGACTGCATTAAATTTTGGTTATAACTGAAAATGTTATTTAAATTGTGTCACAGTATTTTTTGTATCTTTTGCTGTCTTATTTTATTTGGTAGTTGACAAATGGTCAATTTATTTTTATTTATTTTTTAGTGTGATAAAATATAGACAACACAAAATTTATAATTTTAACCATTTGAAAGTGTACAATTCAGTGGCATTAAGCACATTCACAATGCTGTACAACCATTACTACTATCTACTTGAATTTATTTTATATCAAACTTTTTTCTAAGGAATTTGTAGCAATCCACTCAGTATAAATTATTAAAAATTTCATAGCCACGGGGCGCCTGGGTGGCTCAGTTGGTTAAGCGACTGCCTTCGGCTCAGGTCATGATCCTGGAGTCCCGGGATCGAGTCCCGCATTGGGCTCCCTGCTCAGCAGGGAGTCTGCTTCTCCCTCTGACCCTCACCCCTCTCATGTGCTCTCTGTCTCTCATTCTCTCTGTCTCAAATAAATAAATAAAATCTTTAAAAAAAAAAAAATTTCATAGCCACTAAGGAGTTGAAAAGTCAGTTATGTTTAAAATGAGAGACTAAAACTAAAATGGTAAATTTAATGCTCCCAGAGGCTACTCAGCAAAACTCTCATGGTGTATTTTTGTCCCAAATCTTCTGCTAGTCACTTTTTCTGCCATACTTGCTGCAAGGCAGTATGTGAGAATAAGGAATATAGGTTTTAATTCAAATCAAAGCTGAAAATCATGTTAAAAGATAGCACAAGACATGTTTGGTCAAGACATGTTTAAGCAAAAATATGCTTATCAAGTAAGAATCTATTAAGTATGGAGTATCTATTATGTACTAAACTTCCTAAAGAATACAGTATTTCATTGGAAACAAGACATATTTGCTTGTATATATGTTTATATTTTTGATATGTAATAACAAATTACAGATAATGCCTCTATATGATGCATAAAACCTATTTACATATAGAAGCAACATTACACGCACAGATATATGCATGCACACATGAAAGAACTTTTTTTTTTTTAAGATTTTATTTATCTATTTGACAGAGAGAGACACAGCGAGAGAGGGAACACAAGCAGGGGGAGTGGGAGAGGGAGAAGCAGGCTTCCCGTGGAGCAGGGAGCCCGATGTGGGGCTCGATCCCAGGACTCTGGGATCATGACCTGAGCCGAAGGCAGACGCTTAACCGACTGAGCCACCCAGGTGCCCCAAGAACAACTCTTTATGAGCTAGAGTTTTTAGGGAAGCATTTACAGATAACATAGGCCTGGATATGAACTTCATTTTTTTTTTAAAAGATTTTATTTATTTATTTGACAGAGAGAGACAACGAGAGAGGGAACACAAGCAGGGCGAGTGGGAGAGGGAGAAGCAGGCTTTCCGCTGAGCAGAGAGCCCGATGCGGGGCTCGATCCCAGGACCCTGGGATCATGACCAGAGCCGAGGGCAGACGCTTAAGGACTGAACCACCCAGGCGCCCCCTGGATATGAACTTCAAAGGAAGGCAAACTTTTATTTTATTTTTTTAAAAGATTTTATTTATTTATTTGACAGAGAGAGACACAGCGAGAGAGGGATCACAAGCAGGGGGAGTGGGAGAGGGAGAAGCAGGCCCCCCGCGGAGCAGGGAGCCCAATGCCGGGCTTGATTCCTGGACCCCGGGATCATGACCTGAGCCGAAGGCAGATGCTCAACGACTGAGCCACCCAGGTGCCCCAGAAAGGCAAAATTTTAAAAAGGAGAGAAGGTATGGACTACGTCAGATCAAGTAATACCATGGACAATAGGGATAAGCATGAAGGCTCGTAGGTTAAAGATTCACAGAGAAGGAATCAGGAGGAGGTAGTGACTCAGCAGAGCCTTCTGGAGCCTCAAATGCTCTATTAGAAGTATGGACTTGATTCCAAACTGATGACAAACTCTGTCATCACCAAGAGAGGAACAGTCCATTAGGTATTTTATACCAAAAAATGCTCAAGAGCTAAATCACTACCACTGACAGGTTAAAAATACTGTCAACCAAAAAAGAGCATTATCTGTTGATAGTACATGGTATCTCTCTATTTACCTTCACCCTTTCAGTAAAACAAATTACTAAAATGTGATGTTAATCTTAAAGGATTAAAAACATAACCCACCAAACCTTTGAGGCAGCATTAGTTTAATGAGAAAAGAATTGGCAACCATTATCTCCTTTATTTACTATAACCATTTCTCTCCCTCCAGGTCAAGGAAAGCAGTCAAATACCACAGCATACCTTCAGGAGAGCACACAGCAGGAAGTTCAGAGAGGATGACTAACGCAGCTGACACCAATCTACTTCCATCTTCCGACAGCACCTGTGGCTTCGTAGCTTTTACTCCTGGGCTACCTGTCAATTTAGGATTTAGTTCTGGAAGCTGTCTAACTAGAATGCATACACACAATTCCAGTGTTGCAAAAACCAAAGATTTCCCAGGCACAAGTCCTCCTGTGTCCTTGCCCTCTCCAAACTCTGGCAGGGTTTCCTTTTCGGCAGCCCCATCATCAACTAAAAGACAGAAAGAACAGTGTTGAATAAACACTTCGTGTTTGCTTTGGTTTGGGTAGATGGCAATTTAAGTCCATTTCTGTTGTAGGTAAAATATATTTTTTAAAAGATTTTATTTATTTATTTAATTGACTGACAGAGAGAGAGAGACAGTGAGAGAAGGAACACAAGCAGGGGGAGTGGGAGAGGAGAAGCAGGCTTTCCGCCGAGCAGGGAGCCCCATGTGGGGCTCGATCCCAGGACCCTGGGATCATGACCTGAGCCGAAGGCAGTCAGTTAACGACTGAGCCACCCAGGCACCCCTGTTGTAGGTAAAACATTTAAATAAATGGCTGAAGTCTTGGGTGTTGAAGAATGAAAGATAAAGTTATGGAGGTAAAAGGAGTTGTCTTTATTATGACTACCTATTGCAGTAGATCAAAAGAAATCCTTGGTAACCCTCTCAGCTTTAAAATATTGTCTAGTTAACAACTTGCTGTTAAGAATGTGAACCTGAGGGGCGCCTGGATGGCTCATTTGGGCATCTGCCTTTGGCTCAGGTCATGATCCCAGGGTCCTGGGATTGAGCCCCACATCAGGCTCCTTGCTCTCCTGCTTCTCCTTCTCCCTCTGCTGCTCCCTCTGTGCTTGCTCGCTCTCTCAAATAAATATAATCTTAAAAAAAGGAAAAAAAAAAAAAGAATGTGAACCTGATAGGTCCAGCTCCAGTGCCTACCTTGTACTCTTAAGTATCGATAATGGCGGGCAGAAAGATATGAACCGAGGTCCCTATGTTTTTTAAGAAACTGCCATGCCTGTTCAGGACTGCCTGCCTCTGGGACTTCTTTTAGATGACAGAACAAGACCTTGTGTTTTAAATCCACTGTCAGATTGAGTTTTCTGGTATATGTAGTCAAATATAATATTAAATGATAAACTCATCAATACCAAATTAGATTTATAAACAAGCAATTTAATCACTTTGCAAAACATAAGTCATTAAAAAATAGTCAGTAGTTATGGGGTACTTGGCTGCCTCCATAGGTGGAGCATAAAACTCTTGATTTCTGGATTGTGAGTTTGAGCCCCAACGTTGGGTGTAGGGATTACTTAAATAAAGAAAACTTAAAAAAAACCTGTCAGTAGTTCTTCCATGTACATTGGTAAACACTCATAGCTAAAGTAAGTACTTAACCAGTATAAAGGATTTTTTCTCCCCTTCCAGGATTTTGTTAATATTCTCATTTTCCCAAGGAATACCTTAGCTACTAACAAAATCCAAGCTAACATGTAGAGGTGGATAAAAGGACTTAAAACCATACTTAGAGAGGTTTCATTTTTACTACACACAAAACATTATCAGAACAACATAGACATGTAAGAATACTTTAAAAAAGTAATGCTGATTAATGTGATTATAATATGATTAATTTTGCATTATGGGTTAACATTCACCTTCTGCACTTCGTCTTTTCTCCTTGACATGTTCCTGAGCTGCACAGATAATCTGTCTTACCACTTCAAGTGAAGCCAATTGAATAGAAGGTGATTCTCGGGTCAAAATTACTCGATGTAGTACATTCAACAATTCGATGCCCAAGTCCTATCATAGAGAAAACATTTAGGGGAAACTGTATTGGAAATCACATACTTCTTTTTTAAAAATACCAATATTAAATGCCATGAAAAAATTCAAAAAGAGAATATTAACAAATTGCTCACAAAAAATAAAGGTGTATGTACAATAAAGTTAGGTAACACTTGTTCCACTTTAAATGGACTCCAGATTGGTTTTTGTCCCACCTTGCAGGAGTTGGCACCATGACAAAAGATCATTTTCACACAGGCCCTAAAATGGGAAAATGGAAAGGGAAACTTCCAAAGCAAGGTGAGAAACCTGGCTAGAAGAATAAAAGCACTGCCATCCAGACTTCCAGATCTGTACTGAGGTTTTCTAGTAAGAACAAAGATTGATGGAGAAGGGAGACATTAGAAAGTGATAAGTTAATAAGCACAAAATAGATATCCCTCTAAAGAATAAAATATACTGGGGCGCCTCCGTGGGCTCAGTCAGTTAAGCATCTGCCTTGGGCTCAGGTCATGATCCCAGGGTCCTGGAATCAAGCCCTATGTCAGGCTCCCTGCTCAGCAGGGAGTCTGCTTGTCCCTCTTCCTCTGCCCCTCCCCCGACTTGTGTGTGCTCGCTCACTTTCTCTCTCAAATAAAATAAAATCTTAAAAAAAAATAATAAAATACACTGGACAAACAGTCTCTTTTTCTGCTTTTCTTTTCTAATGCTTACTCTGGTGGCTTTCTTTCATCTTTGAAAATAATAGAGTAAATCTGTCTTTACTGTACTTGTTTTAATATACAGAATAAACAAGAACAAAAAGTTTAGAATTTATTCAAGTATAATCCCAGTCAGGGAAGACGCTGATTAGTAATTTAAACCTAATAAACAAAAGTGTTAACAGGTTAAATTATAGTCTACCTAGAGAGAAAATCATAGTTTCTCTTAGGAAAGAAGTTAAAGAAGTGCCACACTTTCATAGTGATCCTATTATCATGGTCACAACTGGGTCAGATATTAGTGTTTGACTCCACCTATAGGCTAGCCAGTATCTCTTTAAAAACCAGGAAGGAGAACTCAGCCAATAGCAATACTCTGTAATAGACATAACTATATGAACCAAGTAGATTCTCTCTTGGGGAAATGGAATCGAAGATACAGATGTATATAAAGAACAGGGTGCACTGAAGCAGAAAAACAAAGGAATTCTACATGTAACCGGTGGCTACTCTACTGGCCACTTCAATACAGTGCCTTCCCCTCATTGCTGAAAGTTCGACTGAAGAGCTGGTACACTGAGTGGTTAGCAGCACAAATCAGTGCGGCAGAAGCAGAGACAGAAAGTGGCAGTCAGAGGCATTACTGCTCCTGGGTCTGCACAGGTGCTGACAGCGTTCCAGTTCTGAGAGATCAAGTCGTGCAGTTTAGTTTTCTTTCACTTCTCTGTGTTCATTTTCTGTTTGCTGTGGTAACCTGAACACGTTTTTATTCCTGTTCCTTGAAAACTACAGAAGCCTAACAAAAAAATAAGAAATCACCTGGTCACTGCCAATTTTAGATCTGGGCCAAGGAACATCTAGAAGGGCCTGTAATGCATGTAAACAAGCAGTAATGCTTTCCATGGTTGCATCTGATCGTAAGGAACAGAGAAATTCCACACTGATCCCTGCAGAAAACAGAAAAAGAGGAGGCTTCTTTTAGATTCTTAGTTTAGGAAGTTAAGGAATTCATTTTATATTTAGATAAGATATACAAATAAGCTTAGCAAAAAGGTAAAGTAAAAAACCACAATAATTTTAAGACTAAACAATTAAGTAATAAAGCAAGTCTTTTAGCCCTTTTTATCCACATGTACGGTACATGAAGAATAATCTCAATCAGGCTTGTGCACTACTGAGTAGTTGCTATGAAATAGCTCAAAAATGCAAAAAATTACAAAATTGCACTAGAGAACTTAATGTGGAGAGTTTTTTATTTAAAAAAACTTTTTGGGGGGCGCCTGGGTGGCTCAGTCATTAAGCGTCTGCCTTTGGCTCAGGTCATGATCCCAGGGTCCTGGGATCGAGCCCCACATCGGGTTCCCTGCTCGACGGGAAGCCTGCTTCTCCCCTCTCTCACTCCCCCTGCTTGTGTTCCCTCTCTTGCTGTCTCTCTCTAAATAAAATCCTAAGAATAAATAAATTTTTTTTTTAAGTAGGACCCACGCAGAGCTTGAACTCATGACCCTGAGATTAAAAGTCGCATACTCTACCAACTGAGCCAGCCAGGCGCCCCAACATGTGGAGTTTCATAACTTTATTCTTACTAAAATTTACTGAGTGATTATCATGGATCAAGCATTGCATCTTTACACATATCATTTCATTTCATTCTCACAATACCTGAGGAAGCAGGTACTTTTTAATTTTTTTTAAGATTTTTATTTTTAAGTAATCTTTACACCCAACATGGGGCTCGAACTTACAACCCTGAGATCAAGAGTCCCATGCTCCATAGTATTATTAACATTCTTTCCGACAGGGAGATGAGCACATAGAGCTTAAGTTATTTAATTTGCTCAAGGTCAGTTACAATGGGGTACACAAAGAATATGAACTTAGTCAAATTGCATAGCTTATGCCCATAGTAACTGCCATCCTTCATTCTCTAAGTTTTTTTTTTTTTTTAAGATTTTATTTATTTGCGAGACAGAATGAGAGAGAGCATGAGAGGGAGGAGGGTCAGAGGGAGAAGCAGACTCCCTGCTGAGCAGGGAGCCCGATGCGGGACTCGATCCCGGGACTCCAGGATCATGACCTGAGCCGAAGGCAGTCCCTAAACCAACTGAGCCACCCAGGCGCCCCTCTAAGTTTGTTTTTAAAAAGCTCTTGTCTCAAGGCAAATGGAAACAAAATTTTAATATACCCAAGGATACAGGAAATTGTGGTCATGTCTGGCCTGAGAAGGAATAATAATAGAAGTTCTGTGAACCATAAACCTTACTTAATTTAATCACTTATCTTTGTAACCCTTATATTTCATTTAATTAATAATTTCTTTATAGGTAATGATCTAATGGGTTGGTTTCCAAGAACTAGGTAAAATATGAAAAACATTTCTTTCATTTATTCTAGAAACTCACTCTATTTTAGATATTTCCCTTTAAAAATGAAGTTCCAGGAAAGCCAAAGAATGGGTTAAACTTCATAACCTAAAAATCTCATCTCTTTGACCTTAAATATTTGCTTGCAATTTTATACCTTTGAGTAGACTTTCTTGAACCTTGCAATCCTTGAGAACGCAGGTAGGAGGTTGGGGGTGGGGAATGCAGGTGGACCCCCTCAGTATATTGGTATTTTTTAATATAGAGAGAAAGAAATTTAAAAAATTTATAGACACCACATGAATCTTTTAAAAATTGTGTGGAAAAAACTAGGTTTTATAATTTCTATAATTCATTCAACATGATGCTGAAGCCAGCTTGTAATGGGATTCCAGACTTAATGAAATCTGCAATTTTATAAAATGTATACAAGTTTACTCAGTTATATCAAGTTTATCACTAACACCTAACAAAGATGAGATAATAACCACCAAGAGCTGAAAGGGAGTAAGGCACAATTCAAGAAAAATTCTGAAGGACTGGAAGCTTGTTAGCTCTTTTACTGACCTAAAATAAGATGGAATCGATCAGTGCAGACATCCTCAGGGGACTTTACCGTAGCCCCAGATGATGAACCCTGACACATGGAAGTTGGTGTTACAGGTCTTGAGAGATGAGATGCTCCTTCATCT
Organism: Mirounga leonina; assembly: GCF_011800145.1. NCBI lineage: Eukaryota > Metazoa > Chordata > Mammalia > Carnivora > Phocidae > Mirounga > Mirounga leonina. The sequence goes on along the minus strand of NW_023270839.1, from coordinate 365,900 downwards.
GGGTCAGCAACAACAAAGCCTGTGGTGGTAAGCCACAATGCTGTAGCATGCAGGATAAGTGCCCAGGAACTGTAATAATGCAATTTTGCATTTTCACTAGTCTCTGCTGTGTAGAAAGCACCACCTACAAAAAAAGCAGAAGCAGTTTCAGGAGGAACAAAAGAGAGTAGCTCCCACAACATTTTCTCTCTTCGGTGTTACAAGGTAACAGACCGTTCCCATCATCTCAAAAGTTCCTTTAAGGAATTTATGTGATGTGTGTTTCAAACAAATACTGATACCCATTTACCTACTTATAAGATTAACATTAACATTTTGCCTCTCTTAAATCACTTATTAAAAAAACAAAAAACCCTAAAACTTTGTTATACCATTAATTCTTATCCCTCCTTCTATAACCACTTTCCTCAAGTCAGTGTGACTCACTCCCACAATAGATGTCTGTATTCATAACAGATGTTATGTTATATATGTTATATATATAACATATATAAATATGTTATATTTAGCAACAGATGTTTATAGTTATAAATAATATGTGCTCTTATGTGTGTTTAACTTTACTTTACAGGCACCACCTTGTATGTAACCTTTTTGAACTTGTGTTTTTTCCACCTAATTTTATGTTTTTGAGATTTACTTATGTTGATTTATATCTGTCATTCACTAGTAGCTGACATACTATGCCAATAAATTAGTTTATTTCCATTTTGATGCTACTGAAAAGTATAATAAACACTCCTATCTCTCTGTGTATAATTCCAGTTAAAATTCTAAATAGAAGTTGGCAGGCTGACCTGAAATTCGTATCAAAGAGAAAAAAAAAAGGCATCTGGAATAACATGAAGAGTAAAAGTGGCTACCAAATATCCATCCATAAAATGCAGATTAATAACTGACTACAAAACTAGATGCCTATCCCATTCCACACACACAAAATCTAGCTGCACTAAAACCCAAATTGTAAAGTACAAAACTGTAATGCTTCTAGGTCTTTATGATCTTAAATTAGAAAAAAACTTATCAGGTATTACACAAAACCACAAACCATAAACGATTGACTACACTAATTTTAGAGAGATAAAAGAATAAGCTATAGACTTGGAAGACACGCAATCACAGAAGAATAATACTAAAATTAGATAAGGGATTAACAAATCAGTAAAATCATGACAAATACCAAGTAGAAAATGGTCAAGGATTATGACTAGGTGATTGATGGAAGAAGAAACTTAGCCCATAAACATATGAAAAAAGGTTTTCAATCAATAAAATAACAAAATAAAACAATGAAAAACTATTTCATATCCACCTAATGGACAGAATTTATTAAGTATGACAACATACAATGGTAGAAGATCTAGTGAAACAGAAACATGCTGTTATATGTTGGGCATATAAATTTTTACAGCTGCTTGGAGAGCAATTTGGCAGTACCTTGTGAGGTAAGATGTGCATGCCTTATTACCTAGCAGGTCAACTTCAGGGTATCGACCCTGAAGCAATTCTCACATCCTTATTCTATAAATGGAAATTACTATGGGGAAAATGTTTCAGCTAAACATTACTTGCTAAAGGATAAATTTTGAAAAGTTACTGACTGTTATTCTAGGAATTATGTACATATTTTACAAACCCCTTACCTTCAACAGGAAGTTGGGAGGCAAATTCTGAAGGCAACGTTAAGAGAGCAAAATCCTGAAGCGCAGCAAGCCAGAGCCTACTCAATGTGCCCAGGTCTGTGTGGACTAAGTCAAGCAGTCCATCTGACGAATACGACCCATTTCTGACACTCTCTTCTGAACAGGTGGTAGTCTTCAAAGGTTGTCTGTGGCTTTTATGTCTTTCTACAGCAATTATGTAGACCTGTTACAGAGTTAATTTGTAAATAGGAAGATCTTGTACCCATTAATAAGGTGCTATAATATTTTTTATCTCGCCAAGGAGACAGACCTTACCTTTGAGCATACTGGACTTCAAGTGCACTCTGATACCAAGAAGGTATATACATGTAACCACACATACAAACTGGGATAGAAAGATCCAGAAATATTCTCTTCAATGAGATGCATTATAGATAGCAAATACTTGACAAATATGTTACCATGCTGCACTTTTTTTTTTTTTTTAAGATTTTATTTATTTGACAGAGAGAGACACAGCAAGAGAGGGAACACAAGCAGGGGGAGTGGGAGAGGGAGAAGCAGGCTTCCGCGGAGCAGGGAGCCCGATGCGGGGCTCGATCCCAGGACCCTGGGATCATGACCTGAGCCAAAGGCAGACGCTTAACGACTGAGCCACCCAGGCGCCCGACTTAGTTGTATTTTAAATAGTTAATTTCAGTTTATAGCCTATGGTGTTTATTAACAACTTCTAAAATTCCAGTTATAAATGGAGAAGCACTAACCTCTGCCCAGGCTTTCAGCACAGCTAATATTTCCATGGTAGAGGCACTTTCATTATATAAGTGACTCAGAGCCTCTTTTCCAGCCTGTATTTTTGTTAATGATGAAACAAGCAACTGATGAACTCTTCGGAGATCATTAAGGTCACTTACAACTCCACTTGCTATCCAAGCACTGCAAACCTGGTTTTTAAGAAAATCAAAAGTTACATTTAAAAATTATAGATACCTCCTTTGTGAGTTCAGCAGAGCTAACCATATCTCAGGAATCTAACACACTGAAATCATCTTGCTATCAGGAAACCCAAGGGATGCTGCTGATAATGCCAGTCAAAAGGCCAGCATTTCAAAAGGGAACGAAGTCTAAGGTTGAAGCAAGGAAACCAGTGTTAATAAGTAGATAAATCAAAGAGTTTCAGATGTTACTAATATGGAGAAATGAAGCCATGAAAGATACCACTTTCATAAATGTTTGGATTAACATTTGAATAAAATCTTCAATCTTGATTATTTCATCTACTTTAAAAGCAGAGATGGTGTGGTTAATTAGTATAACTGTTGAAAATTAAAGAACTTAACATTTAAAACCCTAATGAACATTTTATTTTGAAAAAAGATATTGAAAGTATTTTAAAACAAAACATCATTAATAATTCTCCAATGCAAACAGTTTGCTCCATTATCAGAGGCTGTCTGGTTTTCTTGGATGTCACAGTATTTCTCTTTTTCTAGAGAAAATTAATTTTTCCTCTTCCATCTATTTATTCAGTTCCTGTCTATTTTCACAAAAGATTTTAATGGCTTAAAACAAGAACACAAATAATGAAGTGATAATAAGTCAGACACTCAGCACATTTATTTATTTGAGAGAGCGAGAGAGAGCGAGTATGGGAGGGGAGGGGGAGAGGGAGAGAGAGATTTTTTTTTTTTTAAGATTTTTTATTTATTTATTTGACAGCGAGAGACACAGCAAGAGAGGGAACACAAGCAGGGGGAGTGGGAGAGGGAAAAGCAGGCTCCCCGCAGAGCAAGAAGCCCGATGCGGGGCTCGATCCCAGGACCCTGGGAACATGACCTGAGCCGAAGGCAGATGCCCAACAACTGAGCCACCCAGGCGCCCCGGAGAGAGAGAGTCTTAAGCAGATTCTGTGCTGCGTGTGGAGGCTGAAGTGTGGCTCAATCTCACGACTTGAGATCACCGCTGGAGCCAAAACCGAGTTCGGTGCTTAACCAACTGTGCCACCCAGGTGCCCTTGGTACAACATTTAATACAGTTCTTTGAATATTCAAGGTACCAAACATATCCTAAATACAAGTGAATAAAAGAAAGTTGAAAGAACGGACTAAATTTAGTTTATTCCATTATGTTTATAAATAATTCAATTCAAGCCAGTTCTGCTTTTAATTATTGCAGGTCATTTAGGGCTGGATATTGAGTGTCTGACAATCATTCCTAGAAAAGTAACTTTAAAATTATATATTATAATAGCTCTTAGGGGCATCTGTGTGGCTCAGTGGATTAAACTTCTGACTTCGGCTCAGGTCATGATCTCAGGGGCCTGGGATTGAGCCCCACATAGGGCTCACCACTAAGTGTGGAGTACGCTTCTCTCTCTGCCTCTGCTCTGCCCCCCCCACCCCCGCTCATGCTCACTTGTGCTCTCTCTCTTTTTCTCTCAAATAAATAAAATCTTTTAAAAACAAAACAAAAAAAATTATATATGATAATGGCTTAGATACATGAAAAAATGCTCAGGATCACTTGAAATATAAACCTAAAACTATTCTAATATAAATCTAAACTATGTCTAAAATATAGACAAAAACCTAAAAGTTTGACAACTTACACTATTGTTAAGACTGTGGGACAACGGTATTTGCATACAATGCTGGGAGGAGTTTAAATTGGTAAACCCCAACAATATAGTCTTTAAACCAGCAATTCAATCTTGCAGAATTTACCTCACAGATACACTTGTACCCATAAAGTGACCTGTGCGGAAAGTCATTTACTGCAGCAATATATGTAAGAGCAAAAGATGAAAAACCCATACATCCATCACTGGTTAAATAAATTATGACATATCCAACAGTGGATTACCATGCAGTTATATGAAAGGAAGGGGAAATTCTCTAAATTTAAAAAGTAAAGGGAAAGGGGGCGCCTGCGTGGCTCAGTACTAAGCATCTGCCTTCGGCTCAGGTCATGGTCCCAGGGCCCTGGGATCAAGCCCCACATTGGGCTCTCTGCTCAGCGGGAAGCCTGCTTCTCCCTCTCCCACTCCCCCTGCTTGTGTTCTCTCTCTTGCTGTGTTCTCTGTCAAATAAATAAATAAAATCTTAAAAAAAAAAAAAGTAAAGGAAAAGGAACAGCTGAGATTAATGGTTAGACAACTAAATGTAGAACCCTTGGTATCAAATACTAACTGGAGAACTGCCTCCTTAAGAGAGGGTTTTACTTCTTAAACTTTGTCTATTTATTTATAAAGATTTATTTATTTGAGAAAGAGAGAGATTGAGAGAACAAGTGAGAGGATGGGCAGAGGGAGAAGCAGACTCCCTGTGAGGGAGCCTGACGCTGGACTTGATCGCAGGACCCTGGGATCATGACCTGAGCTGAAGGCAGATGCTTAACCGACTGAGCCACCCAGGTGTCCAAACTTTGTCTTTTTAACCATTTACCTGACATGCTTTGGCAGTGACATCAGGTGGCGTCTCCGAAGTGAAGGCTGGCCTAAGTGCCGCTCCTACCTGGCAACAAATGATATGAAATATCAAGCAACAATAAGTAAGACAGCATAAACTCTGTTTTTAATATTATTTTAAAATTATCTGTTTATAATAGGTATTCCAGACACCTATTGTTTCTGCCTGCCCAGTATATCTTCTTTTAGGTAAGAGCACCTCAATTTTCTTTTGGGGAACCTTCTCTCTTACCCACTCTTTGCCCATGTTGTTGCTACGGAGCTGAGAGCACTGCTTGACTCCAGGGACCCAAGCGGAGGGTTATAAAAGGTCTTCTGAAGATGTTTCCTGGGAATACTGGGACAGAAGCACTGTCTCTTTTTAAGACTTGGTGCTAAGAAAAGCATCCTGATAACACTTGGAGAGAGCAAACTCGAAAATAAAGCCAGTGTAGAAGAAAGCAGAACCAACCGGGATTTGTGAAAACAACCTTCCTTTTCAGCTTAAGGGAGCTGTAATTTTATTTCTATCATTTGCAATTTTTTTAAAGCAAGTTCTACGCCCAATGTGGGATTTGAACTCACGATCCTGAGATCCAGAGTCCCATGCTCTACCCACTGAGCCAGCCAGGCACCCCTCATTTGCAATTTTACGAGGGCTAAAAATGTAAGAGTGCTCCCCTTAAGTTGAATTGTAACATTTCATTCTAATATGGTAGTTCTATGTAACTCCTATTCCTTCCTTTTGCTTTCTCTCAGAGATACATAGGCACTTCCTGATGGGAAGATTTGATGGAGACAGCTAACTGGTGAACTGCTCCTGTCTCCCTAACTGCTACCCCACAAAAGCTGCCTCTGAATCACAAGGAGAGGTAGGGAAGGATGAATGATGCAGGAGGATTACATGGGATGTGTGTGATGGAATATGTGAAGATTCTGTTATCTTCCTTGTTCTTCCTACATTGCTCAATGCATGAGGGAAACATGTTAAAAAAATTACAGAATCAGTAATAGGAGCCTGAATTCTTTTCTAAGCTGAGAGAAAAAAAGGAGGTTACATTTATTCCAGGAGTGATGATTTTAAGATAAAATATGCATGCAGCCTAAATGGAATATTTAGTAATGATTTAGTGTTATCTTAAGAATATTCAGATATTTTGGGGCGCCTGGGTGGCTCAGTTGGTTAAGCGACTGCCTTTGGCTCAGATCATGATCCTGGAGTCCCAGGATCGATTCCCGCATCGGGCTCCCTGCTCGGCAGGGAGTCTGCTTCTCCCTCTGACCCTCCCCCCTCTCATGTTCTCTCTCTCATTCTCTCTCTCAAATAAATAAAATCTTTAAAAAAAAAAAAGAATATTCAGATATTTTGTAAAGATTTTAATTAGCCATGTCCTTTATCTCCCACAAATTACCAAGAAGGTTTTAATTATTAACCTGTAACCTTACAAAAGACCTGTTTTATGTACCACTTCACTTTTACTTGAAGATTTCTTTTTCAAACATATGCTTCTATATACTGATCATACTGGTGATATATTAGCAGAGACATATACTCATTTACATATTGAAAAGTGACATGCCCATTAGTTTCACAGACTTTTTATCCCAGGTGTTTAAAAATAAAACTCTCGAACAGAAAGTGCTTACATTGGCTTGATACTGTTCCAGAATCACATGACCTGGAAACTCCGGTTCTGGAATAGCTGCAAATCGCCGAATAACAACTAATAGTGTTTCAAGGCCAGAAAGACGGAGCTGGTCACTGTGATCCGTGGCAGCCATAAAGGCCATGCGAATTAAGTCAGCAAGATGTAGCACCAAAAAGTCATCTATAAGATTAAAAAAATCTTATCAAGAAAAAGCATACGTTGGAACTAAGATTTACGTTAAATGATCATTTCTCCTCCTTATAATTTCAGACTTTTCTAGATTTTCTTTTAAATACCTCTGATTTGATTTACTGTTTCGTTGTACTGTTTGTTAAATATAGACTTTAAAGCTGGATTTGCTGCACTACTGCAAATAATCACATACAAAAAAGTCCCGAGGCAAACAATTACACAGCTATTCAAAAATCAAAGACAAAATCAGCATCCTTTAAAAGAGTGCTAACAGTACCTTCAAAAAAAACTTTTTTCAGACTTTCTGATAAAAGCACATTAGAAGGTATTTAGGAAACTTTGGGTATTGATGAATTAGGCAGTAATTAAATAGCATAACAGTAATTATGTCAAGTTGAAGCTGAAAGACTTAAATGTTCCTTTTGAAAAACACAGTTTTATGTGGTTCTTTATATGGACTAGATTATGTTATTTCTGTATGTCTTAACACATATACAAATGACAGGAATATAAAAAATATTTGTAGCTATAAAATTATAAATGAGAATTCTTTTCACTCCTACAATACATTCTTCGACATAATAATTCTACTGGGGAGAGACATAGGACAATCACTTAACAATATTCCAACAGGGGTTGTTCAGGGGTACAACTAACCTTTACTCAAAATATACCTGGTACTAATTTTAATAAGAATGTTATAGGTCACAATGAAGAAACCAACTCACTTAGTAAGTGCCAATTACAATTTTAATTGGAAAGAAAGGAATCACTAAGCATCTATGATATACTAATTTTATACCTATCAGTATCTAGAATAGTGCTCATCACAAATAAAGAGACTCAATAAACACTTGCTTGAAAAATCACGAAAACAGAGATACCTAATTCATACTCCCACACTGGCAATAGCAACATTTTGCTATATAATTCTTTTGTCTGGTAAAAAATATATCTATGGCATTTAGGTATGTGCACTGTGTCTTTGAACATAATGTGCTTAAGTGAATTCAAGCTGTAGTATGTACACATACCCCTTTAGGTACAAACAATAAAACTGAATAAAAGGTCAAAATGGCCTTGCAAGCAGGTTTACGCTACACTGTGATAGGCTCTAATGTTCTGGGTAATATTTATGAAACCAAAATAATTGATAAGCAAAAATACTGTAAGTTGTAATTCAGAAAATAAATTTTGGGGGTAAGCTAATGCATGTACTACTTTCCAAGAACATGCTTATTTTCTATAAACTTAAGTCATGCACAAGTCCATTAAACAAAAGTGAATGACAATTTAAGAAGCTAAATCATTGAAAATGTATATAAACATTAAAACTAATGTTTTATAGCTTACACAAATATTATAGTCAAATTCATAACTGATTTGGAAGAATACAAACTACTTTCTAGTTTTACTTCTTAAATTAATATTAAAAACATAAGCAGACAACATTTCTATGTATATCCTTTGGTCTTTTCATCTTTATGCCACTTACTTCTTGAATCCCTTTTTTTCATTTCTTGTGCTAAAGCAATGTCAAAATGTGCGCTGTGTGCATTCTCACACTGGTTAATTATCCTACAGACACACTCGGCAGCAAAGACTCTAGTAGCCCAGCGGGGATTGGTATATGGATATGATTTATCATCATTTCTGGTGGTCAGAACTGAGGCATCATCCCCTTTATCTCCTTCCTCTTCTTGCATTGTATCCACACAAGTTACAGTTGTAAAATCTTTTATTAAGGGAGAATACATGTAATTACAATCAAATGTAAGACACATTTATAAAGGAACACAAAAGACTTCAAATTCATACTAGAACTGTTGTTGACCAATCATACACCTATAACAATGTAATATAATCACGTAAAATGTAAAACGATCACATCTAATAACTACAGACAACACTGGTATCTAAAGAAATGCTCTAAAAATGTTCCAGGTCAAAACGACAAAGTTGTTCAATTATATTCAAGGTGAAAAACCAAACATGACAAAACAGACAGGATACTAAATACTAGGATAATTATCAGTCCCCACTATGTAGACAGTTATGCTTAAGGAAGCTTAACATGCTCTGGTATGGAGCATGGTGGATTACACTGTTATAACACTGGGTCTTGAACAGATTTAAGGTTCCTGAACCCACTGAAAATGTCTGAAAATATTTTTCTTAGGATAGATCCATTGCTGTCATTTATAGTCTCATATTGTCATAATGGCCAGAGTCAGTGAGGAGTGAATCATCATTATTATTTTTTTAGACAGAGAGAGAGCGAGAGTGTGCGCGTGAGCATGGGGGAGGGAGAAAGAGAATCCCAAGCAGGCTCCATGCTTGGTCAGCAGCGCAGAGCTCAACTCAAGGCTGGATCTCAGGACCCTGAGATCATGACCTGAACTGCAATCAAGAGTTGGGTGCTCCCCCGATGTTTATAGCAGCAATGTCCACAACAGCCAAACTGTGGAAAGAGCCAAGATGTCCATCGACAGATGAATGGATAAAGAAGATGTGGTATATATACAATGGAGTATTATGCAGCCATCAAAAGGAATGAGATCTTGCCATTTGCAACAACGTGGATGGAACTGGAGGGTATTATGCTGAGCGAAATAAGTCAAACAGAGAAAGACATGTATCATATGACCTCACTGATATGAGGAATTCTTAATCTCAGGAAACAAACTGAGGGTTGCTGGAGTGGGGGGTGGGGTGGGAGGGATGGGGTGAGTGGGTGATAGACACTGGGGAGGGTATGTGCTCTGGTAAGCGCTGTGAATTGTGCAAGACTGTTGAATCTCAGATCTGTACCTCTGAAACAAATAATGCAATATATGTTAAGGGAAAAAAAAAGAAGAAGAAGAAGATAGCAGGAGGGGAAGAATGAAGGGGGAGAAATCAGAGAGGCAGACGAACTATAAGAGATGATGGACTCTGAAAAACAAACTGAGGGTTCTAGAGGGGAGGGGGGTGGGAGGATGGGTTAGCCTGGTGATGGGTATTGAGGAGGGCACGTTCTGCATGGAGCACTGGGTGTTATGCACAAACAATGAATCATGGAACACTATATCTAAAACTAATGATGTGGGGCGCCTGGGTGGCTCAGTTGGTTAAGCAACTGCCTTCGGCTAGGGTCATGATCCTGGAGTCCTGGGATCGAGTCCCGCATCGGGCTCCCTGCTCGGCGGGGAGTCTGCTTCTCCCTCTGACCCTATCCCCTCTCATGCTCTCTCTATCTCATTGTCTCTCTCAAATAAATAAATAAAATCTTTAAAAAAAAAAAAAAACTAATGATGTAATGTATGGGGATTAACATAACAATAAAAAAGAAAAAACAAACAAACAAACAAAAAAGAGTTGGGTGCTCAACACATTGAGCCATCCAGGTGCCCCATTTCCTCTTTATATTAACTGTTAACTTATTAACTCTGTTTAACTTGACTTAAAATGGAATTAATGCTATAAAAAAAAAAGCAACATTTTTTTCCTTAAATTATCTTGCATGTCAACATATTTTGAATGTGTTATGAAAGCAAAGATGTCACAAAATTATGCAAAGTCTTGTCTTAAGACTAAGATAATAAGCCAAAGACTGAAATGCATGTTTTCCTAAGGAGGGATTCAACCAAACTACAAAGGATAAAGAACAAATGGTGAAGTAAAATTGAGCAAGTAAGCTCAAGGAGTATGAATATAAAATAAAAAAAAAAAGAGGTAAAAAAAATAGGTGACACATCAGAAAAGTGTAATCAATCTATCAAGACACATATAGATTTTCTTTCAAAGGAGAAGTCCTTGTAAGTTCTCAAGTAGTGGGGACAGAAGAGAGCCTTTTAACAAAGGAAAACATGTAGAGCACAGTGGTTGAAAGAGCAGATATAAATCACTGGAAGGGAACAGGACCAAGGTAGACAGTGGAGAATGTAAAAAAAATACCTTTCTTCCTTTCACATAATTTAAACACATTAAATTATAAGGCTTGAGTAACTGAGTTTAAGAGCTACTGAAATACAAAACTGGATTTTATTTTATTTTTTTTAAGATTTTATTTATTTGCGAGAAAGAGAATGAGAGACAGAGAGCATGAGAGGGAGGAGGGTCAGAGGGAGAAGCAGACTCCCTGCTGAGCAGGGAGCCTGATGTGGGACTCGATCCCGGGACTCCAGGATCATGACCTGAGCCGAAGGCAGTCGCTTAACCAACTGAGCCACCCAGGCGCCCTGGATTTTATTATTTTATTTTAAAGATTTTATTTATTTATTTGAGAAAGAGAGAGAACGAACAGGGAGGAGCAGAGGGAGAGGGACAAACAAACTGTGCTGAGCACGGAGCCAGATGTGGGGCTCGATCTCACAACCCTGAGATCATGACTTGAGCGGAAATCAAGAGTGGCACACTTAACTGACTGAACACCCAGGTATCCTGGAAGCTGAATTTTATTTTATTTTATTTATTTTTTAAAAAAGATTTTATTTATTTATTTGACAGAGAGAGACACAGCAGGAGAGGGAACACAAGCAGGGGAGTGGGAGAGGGAGAAGCAGGCTCCCCACGGAGCAAGGAGCCTGATGTGGGGCTTGATCCCAGGACCCTGAGATCATGACCTGAGCCGAAGGCAGCTGCTTAACCGACTGAGCCACCCAGGTGCCCGAAGCTGAATTTTAAAGTCATGCAGGGAAAGGTTTGAATCTATTTTTGTGTGTTTTTGGGCAAATTACTTAACCTTTCCAAGTCTTGTTTTCTCTTGTGTAAAATGGAATAATACTGCCTACTCATTGGATGGTTAAATGACTAAATCAGATAAAGTATGTGTAGTACCTGGAACAGAACTGATTTGTCTCCTTTCTTCATCTCATTTATTTTCTCTCTTACTCCAAAGATAAATTTGAAAGACTCTAATATACATTCTCACTAACACTTATCTTATACTGACAAAAACAATAGGGAAATAACATTGTTTTCTAACCCTGTTTGAAATCCACATTATTGAGTGCATAGAAACTCGCCCGCTCAAAATGTTGCAACTTTTTTTTTTTTTTAAGATTTTATTTATTTATTTGACAGAGAGAGACACAGTGAGAGAGGGAACACAAGCAGGGGGAGGAGAGGGAGAAGCAGGCTCCCCCGCGGTGCAGGGAGCCCGATGTGGGGCTCGATCCCAGGACCCTGGGATCACGACCTGAGCCGAAGGCAGACGCTTAACGACTGAGCCACCCAGGCGCCCCGAAAATGTTGCAACTTTTGATGATTTTTCTACTTAAGCTGATTTGATGCAGTCCTTCAAATATATGTTTGGGGGCATCTGGGTAGCTCAGTCGGTAAGCGTCTGCCTTTGGCTCAGGTCATGATCTCAGGGTCCTGGGATCGAGCCCCACATTGGGCTCCCTCTCCCTCTGCGGCTCCCCCTGCTTATGCTCTCTCTCTCTCTGTCAAATAAATAAAATCTTAAAAAAAAGTTATATGTATGAAAACAAATGATGGGGCTACTCAAAGTCATGACATCACTTTTATAGTATAAATAACTAATTTTTAGTTTGTTTTATACAGGGAAGTCATAAAAGATAATCAGAAGAATAAAAAAACCCCACAGGCTTAAGTGTTAGATGTAAACACTAAAATCTTCATTTGAAAAAAGCAATAAGCAATTACAATCCAAATACTCAGACAAAATGAACTGTCACCAGCAATTTTATATGTAACGTTTTCACTTTCAATTTTATTTCAAATGGTAACCACTGATACTTACCCGCTGATGCAGCAAGTACATCTTTACAAAGCTTTAACCAGAAGGAGAGCTTATCCACTGCCATAGATGTAAGCATATGATTTAAAGTCTCTTTGATATCATGGCATAACTTCTGATCTGTCTCTTTATCTAGTAAGGTCAATAATGCCCCTTCAAGGCCCACTTCTCTGATGTTAGCATCTGACAAGAAGAAAATCGATGATCTAAGTAATACAGAAAACAAAACTGCCATATGAGAAGCACACAAATTCAAAAGTTATTGAAATACTACATGCAAATATTCTCATTGCAAAGTAATAAAGCACCTCAAAGGAGAAACATAAGCTTTGGTCTAGCATCTACTTCCTCTAATTCCGGAAATGCCAAAAGAACAAATAAATTTTCTCTTGAAAATTTAACTTATTTAGCATTTCTGAAAGCATTTAGGTTCTAAAGATTATGCTATTATCACACTATTTTGAAAGAGAAATTATCTTTTAAAGACCAGAAGGAGGCATCACTGGGATAAAAGGTACAGCACAGGGAATATGTCAGTGGTATTATAATAGCATGGTATGGTGACAGATGAGAGCTACACTTGTGGTGAGCACAGCATAACATATAAATTTGTTGAATCATGATGCTGTACACCTGAAACTAATTAACACTGTGTGTCAACTATACTTCAATTAAAAAGAAAAGATCAGAAGGAGGCAGCAGGAATGTTTCCGATTAGGAGTCGAAAGAGACAAAACAACCATTGTAATGTGTGAGTCATGGCTGGATCCTATATTTGGGCGGTGGTAAGGGAGGGTAGAAGGAGTCATAAAGGATATTTTTTGGATAACTGGCGAAATTTGTGTGAGAACTGCACATTTTATGATCGCTACTAAATCAGTGTTGGTTTTATTAAGTGTGGAAATGATGCGTGGTCATGCAGGAGAATATTACGTATTAGGGGTGAGTTGTCATGATGTCTGCAGTCTGCTTTCAGATGGTTTGGCAAAGGTATGCATCTTGTATATATGGAAAGAGAGGAAGATATATAAAATGAGTGCCATAAAGATACTAAGTAGGTGAATATATGTGTTCACTGCACATTACTTCCAACTTACCCTTTAGTTTGAAAAATTATAAAATTTTACAAAGGGAATTATATAACAAGTTCTTTACTGTGTTTTACTCACATAGCTAGTTCAAGAATTCTAGGAACATATACCAGCATGTTTACACAATCAAAGCCAAGCAAAAGATGCAGAGAATTTCAGTGGTGAATATAAACTGAAGGTTACTTGGGCAGAATATCACACATGATTAAAAGATTAAAATTTCTCTGGTTAAGGTAAGTCACCAATTGTTCTCAAATGAGTTCTGCAACCTTTTTGATGACTACTATACTAGTTCAGCAATGCTGATTAACTCAAGCCAGAGTTAAAGTTTTAATACTAATTTAAGGAGCACAGCATGACAGTAAAACACACTGTTGTGTGCTTTAGATACTGGAAAGCTTTGTGAAGCCTGAGACCTTCTAAAAGTATGACAGCACTTTGGAAACTATATACATAAAAGAATAAGATATTGCCATTACTATTTTTGTAGGTTGTTTGAATTTGTATGCATACTTGGGTTACACACATAATTTTAAAATAAGAAATCCTTTAATTCAGCTCTAAAATAAAGAAGAGGCATAAAAACCCTCTAACCTGAAGAAGACTCATCTACAGTAAGTTTTTTATTAAATGAGATTTCGGAGGAAGAAAGGCACATATGGTAAATTACTTAAAGACTAAATCCAACTTCAATTGATTGTTGTGAAAAAACTTGCTCTAAAATTTGAGAGGCTCTCAAATTCATTAACAGGGATTATAAAACATAGGTAACAGATTGCTGGGCTCCACTCACAGATCTCTGATTACGCAGATTTGTGATGGGGCCCAATCATTTGCATTTTTTACAAGTTCTCAGTGAGGTGGATATTGCTAGTTCGGGGGCCTAAGTTTGAAAACCATTGCTCTAAACCAGTAACATTACTGGTTGGAATGACCGTAATTTTTTTTTTTTTTTTAAAGATTTTATTTATTTATTTGACAGAGAGAGACACAGCGAGAGAGGGAACACAAGCAGGGGGAGCGGGAGAGGGAGAAGCAGGCTTCCCGCCAAGCGGGGAGCCCGATGCGGGGCTCGATCCCAGGACCCTGGGATCATGACCTGAGCCGAAGGCAGACGCTTAACAACTGAGCCACCCAGGCACCCCAGGAATGATAGTCATTGTTAGCAACTGTCTCTTGTAGCATATTTAAGACATTACATATTAACTTTTAAATACCATTTTAAAAACATTGGGGAGGCTATGTGCTATGGTGAACGCTGTGAATTGTTTAAGACTGATGAATCACAGACATGTACCACTAAAACAAATAATACATTATATGTTAATAAAAAGAAAAAAACAAACAAAAAAACCCTTATGTTTATATGGAAGATGTAAGATTAAAATAATCATTTAACCTGGAGATAATGGTGATAAAAAAGAATTACCTGGAGTCAACTCTTCTCTGCTATCCTTAGCAAGCATAACAGCATGTTCTGAAACTTCAGCTGCTTCTCTCTGTACAAGCTGACGTAAACAAGCCAGTACTGCTCTTCTCAATAACAAATAGGGACTACAAAGATTCACCTGAAAAATACCATTTGGGAAATGAAAGAGCTGAAATTCTTGGTGGCATTCACATTAAATCTAACAGATATTCACTGGATCCTTCCTGATTCTGTCCAGCCCATCACTGTGCTAGATGCGGTTTATTAAATACACAGAAACTTCTTCAAACTATTCCAGTACATATTTTTTATTATAACTTAGACATAGCTTAAGGAATAGCACATGTACTTGACTATGCAAATATTCATAAACAAATCCAAGCAGAAGCCTCTTGAGTTTTAGAAGACATAAAATTTATGAGTAAATATAGTTTTGAGATAAAAGAAATACAACTGAGAATTTATTTGTAGCTCATACGTTTGTGCTCATGCAACATTATAATGTTTTATGATTCTCTAAGTAGAAATTTTTATTAAATCCATTCAAGCAGCATAGCATAGTGGTTAAAAGTGAGGCTCTGGAGTCAAACTGCCTCAGTTTGAGTCCTAGATCCACCACTTACGAGCTGTGTGACCTTGGGCAAATTATTTAACCTTTCCGTGCCTTAGTTTCCTTATTTGTAAAATGGAAATAACACTACCCCATGTCACAGGGCTGTTGCAAAATTACCACAAAGAAACATGCAGAAGGGCTTAGCACAGTACCTGGCAAATAATACGTGCTCAATAAATGTTAGTTATTATTAACTATTATTAACAGTCTCTATCAATAGTATTTTATTCAGATGCCATACAGAGTAAGTAAATGCATTTTCAAATAAAAGCAGAGAAGAGTTTTACTCAGAAAACATATTCACCAAAAACACTCTCTAGAGATACACATTAGAGACAACAAATTTTACATATATGTATATCTACTTGTATATGGATATGCATATATGTACATAGA
Source organism: Mirounga leonina (assembly GCF_011800145.1). NCBI lineage: Eukaryota > Metazoa > Chordata > Mammalia > Carnivora > Phocidae > Mirounga > Mirounga leonina. The sequence goes on along the minus strand of NW_023270839.1, from coordinate 349,699 downwards.
CGTGTACATATTTTAGAGATACAGAATATTTTTGGTCATAATGACTCAATACATATTCTTTTTACTTAGAAGTGTTTGAACAATGTAAATCTCAACAGGTTGTATCTACTGAACTAAATGATATGATTGTGATATACCTTAAATGAATAATTAAAACAAATCAAAGGTTCTGGATACAAATTCTTAGTGATTCATAAGTAGAATAAAGTACAGAGTTCTTGAAATTTATTTTTTTCTAACTATGAAAGTAAAGACCAGTTTAGTGTGGTTTATGACAATGAATAGGTGTCTTATGCTACTGATTTTCCAAGCAAACTGTGAGAAAGCATAATTCTTACAGTGATCTTTATTTAGATCTCGTGTATGTGAGAAAAACAGGACTGAAGTAGGTGAGTTTGTTGAAAAGAGCAGAGGAAAAATTCTGAGAAAAAGAGTAGATGGTGACAGCTGGTTTTTGATATATAAGAAACACGTGCAAAGAGAGTGAAACCCTAAATTTTATCAGAAGCCAAAAGACAGAAAAGATTTGTGAATGTATCATCAGTGAAACATATGAATGGGAACTGCTTTATAAATATATTCTATTACACCCTCAAGTCATATCATGAACTCAAAAGTGGAAAGAGGAATGCCATTCACAAAGTCTCAAGTTAATGTCATCCCAGTCACGTTAAAGAACCACTGTTAGAAACTAGTACATAGGATGGGAGAGGAGTTAAAATGTAAAAAGATTAAGTTTACTCATGCCCAAATTATGGCTGTATTTTACAACAATGACAAAAAAGGCATTCTACAAGGCAATTTTAAAGAAAAGTTAATGAATCTACTAGTTATTTTCACTGGAATTTTACAAGCATATAATACAAGGCAGGTGCAGCATTTATTCAGGCTGGTCAAACACTCTTTTACAGAAAGCATGCTTAAAAGTACTCTTTACTTGTTTGGTAGAAAAAAGATTGAAGGCGGTCACACAAGCAAAATGGAACACTTAATATCTCCATGTCATTCTCCAGCATTTATATTGGGAAGAGGAATAGAGTTGAGTAAAGGCAAACAAACCAAGCAGGCAAAATACAGAAACTAAGTCAAACTGTAATTACAATTCCTTTCTGAAATGAATATATAAATCAAAATGATGCAAAATTAAGTGCAAGGAGTGAGTGCACCAGCTGGAGAAGGTTAGGGAGGATTTATTTACAGTGGTATTAAATAAACACCATGTAACATGCTACACATACTGGACTCTGCATTAATGGTTAGCTTAAACAAAGAGATGCAGGGGAAAACAAGAACATGTACAACCAAAAAAAATAAAAACGACACAAAGAAACAGCACTGCAAACCTCAAAAATAAGTTAGGAATTGAGGGTCAGGGACCTACCAACACAGAATTATCCAACAAGATCTCCTGCACAAAAACAAATGACAGACCGGTCATGACAAAACCAAAAGATAAATACTAGGATGACTTTGACAACAGTCAGCTAAGCATTAAAATATAGATATTGATAGAGCTATCATTCAAATTGGCTTAGCTTCAGCTTTAAAAATATGCCACGATTACTTCATTTTCCAACTTTAAAATATGAGTTGAGCTAAGATCTTGGAAATAGTCAACTCAAGATGTAAAGATATAAAATATACAATAACTTAAAAATGTACATTTGTGTAATTAGGTTTTCCTTTGGAATCTCTCATTAAGCCTCAATAACAAAGCCACATCAAGTAGACATGAGTGTTAAAGGAGTGATCTGGATTGCATTCACATGAGCAGGTGTCCAGCAAGGGATAAAGTTAATGGTTTACCTCATCACAAGTTAATGATAGATTTTTTATTCTTGGAAGCCAACTTTTAACACTGAGAGTACTCAAAATTCCTAGTGTAGCTAAGACCAAGTTCAGAATGGAAGTTAAACAGCATGCAGTTAGAAGAAAACTCTTTCCAGTAAGATTCTTTCCTAATGATGAAATGTATTCTGAATATTCAGGGAGTTTCGATTAATATGAAAACATTTCATGCTAAATAATTAAATTCTCTGTACAAAAGAAAATATGATCATAAAGTTGTTAAATAGGAAAGCAAAAGCAATTTGCTTACTACAGGGAATACTCTAAAATATAATAAATTCGGGGTGCCTGGGTGGCTCAGTCATTATGCGTCTGCCTTCGGCTTGGGTCGTGATCTCAGGGTCCTGGGATCGAGCCCCACACAGGGCTCCCTGCTCAGCGGGGAGGCTGCTTCTCCCTCTCCCACTCCCCTTGCTTGTGTTCCCTCTCTCACTGTGTCTCTGTCAAATAAATAAATAAAATCTTAAAATATATACATATATAATAAATTCAATCTAATAAATTCAGAATAGAAGCTTACTAAAAAAATTAAGACATAAAATTAACAAAGTATAGTGATAGCAATTTTTATTTTTTTTATTTTTTATTTTTTTAAAGATTTATTTATTTATTTGAGAGAGCGAGAATGAGAGAGAGTACATGAGAGGGGGGAGGGTCAGAGGGAGAAGCAGACTCCCTGCTGAGCAGGGAGCCTGATGCGGGACTCGATCCGCAGACTCCCAGATCATGACCTGAGCAGAAGGCAGTCGCTTAACCAACTGAGCCACCCAGGCGCCTCTGATAGCAATTTTTAGTTTTTTTATTTTTTATTTATTTATTTATTTTTTTGTTTGTTTTTTAAAGATTTTATTTATTTATTTGAGAGAGAGAGAATGAGAGACAGAGAGCACGAGAGGGAAGAGGGTCAGAGGGAGAAGCAGACCCCCTGCTGAGCAGGGAGCCCGATGTGGGACTCGATCCCGGGACTCCAGGATCATGACCTGAGCTGAAGGCAGTCGCTCAACCAACTGAGCCACCCAGGCGCCCTCTGATAGCAATTTTTAAATGATTTCTGTAAGAAAATCATTTTACAGCTTAAATAAGAGTAACATAAATTTGTTGATTGTTAATTTTGATTTTCTCAATTGCTCTGAATGTTCCTAAAACAAAAATCTGATAGTGTCTCTATTCTTCTTTATATATAATCTTTCTCAGTCCGGGGGGGGGAAAAAAAAGAGTAATGAATTTGATCATATCTAATTCATCAAGAATTAGTAGTAAGTTTTGTTCTTTATTTCTCAATAAACTTAGTAAATGAATTAATGCATCAGTTAGACAAATTTCAAAAGCCTACCAATGGAAAATTTCTACTATAACTCAAGGAAAAAAAAAAAGGCAGTATAATGGAGTGAAAGTCTGATCAACTTGCAAAGGAGTGGCTATTTTTCAGTAACTGGTTTTGGTGATGGCTCCTGGAACAGAAAGAATAATATTCCTAGGGAAAAGTCATTGAATGGTAAAGGTAAAATCCTTCTTCCAGTTAGTGTTATTTTCTCCAAAACATGTTTAACCCAGACAGGAACCAAGTTTCTATGAGAAAAGTCAGTCACATCCTCTTTTTTTAAGTCTTATGTAACTTTGTGAAAATCACTATGAAGATTAATATAATGTATAAGTTATATGTTAAGAAAATAAAAACTATGTATTAAGTGGTTGGTTATTAAGTGCCTGGGACATGTGCCTTTACAGGTGGCATCTTGTGTAATCCTTGTGTTCTACAGACAAGGTAGCTAAGGCTGGAAGAGGTTGTGGGACTTCCCTAAGGCCACAGAACTAGGAGGTGCTAGAACTGAGATTAAGAGCTAACCATTAAGTGGGTGCCTGGGTGGCTCAGTTGGTTAAGTGACTGCCTTCGGCTCAGGTCATGATCTGGGAGTCTGCGGATCGAGTCCCGCATCGGGCTCCCTGCTCAGCAGGGAGTCTGCTTCTCCCTCTGACCTGCCCCCTTATCATGCTCTCTCTTTCTCTCTCAAATAAACAAAATTTAAATAAATAAATGAATAAAATCTTTAAAAAAAAAAGTGCTAACCAAAAGTATAAAGTCAGTAAGAAATAAAGAAATGGGGACTGAACTACAAGTTGAGAAACTGGATTCTAGACTTAGAGCTACCACTATACCTAGGTACGTTACCTTGAGCAAATTATTTGACTTTTTGGTCCTTGATTTATCTTTTTTATTGGGAAGGTTGGTTTTAATAACATTTGAGCTTCTTTCAAGGTCTGAAATGCTGCATATTCTGCCTCAAGCTTGGAAATGAAAGGTCTGTCTAAAGTAATGATTCTCAACTGTCATGTTACTAATGGGAGTGTGTTGTGGACATTCTAGGGGCAGAAATGTTTAAAAGCAATGGTGGTTGTTTTAATTCCAAATGTAACTCAATTTTTGAGGCAAGTCCAGATAGAAACTGATGATACTCAAGGTAAATCTTAAAACCACTGACGATTATGAACCACTTCACGAGAACTTTCAGCATTCATCTTGCCATATTTATTAAACATATTATTAAAACCCAGATATTGATGGATATGCCACTAGAATATTAAGGAAAAATGTTATTTGCCCATCTGGGGTGGAGAGAACTTTATATGTAATTATGCGGAAAAAAGGAAGGAAAAAACAAAGACATCACATAAACTTTTCCATGTCTTATGGCATTTATACAGTATCCGGGACATTTAAGCACCCTCTATATGTTTATTGACTAATGAATAAATATTCCAAATGTTAAGTTCAACACTAAGAGAAGAAAAATCAATCAATATATGAGAGGTTTAAGATGTGATTATATAAGAGTTGGCCCTACCCCCTAAAAAAAAGACCAGAACTGAGAGAAAATAGCTATTGTACACAGACTAGAGAATAAATAAACCTAAGTTTCCAATGAAAAAAACCTAAGGACTCACTAATAATTTTATACTCACACAGAGGCAGCTGACCAAGTTAGACAGGTTGACATGTCTTGGAGCAAACATATGAAGCTGCTGAAGGCAAGAAATGGCCTGAGCTTGAACAAGGCAGTCTGGATTATCTTGCATCACTGCACAACCCAAAAGACAGGAAGTTCTTAAGGTGGAAATGGAAGTACTATTACCTAAAAGGAAAGGAGAGAGCTTTGAATAATTGGTCTATGAAATCATTCCTCTTTAAGCATATATTACTAGGTTTAAATTTTTTTTTATACCAATTTTAAACTCAAGGATCTGTGAAATAAATTTCTTCTACAAAAGCAGGGATAATCCAGGTGACAGATTTTTAGGTTATGTTAGTTATTCTTACTCTGAAAAATTTATGTCAACATAAATCATTAGGCAAACAAGAACCTAAGACTAGGTTATATCAAATTTTCATGAAAAGTAGAACTAGAAATGGCTAATGAACTTAGCCCTGTTTATATTAGTTGAGTTGCTTTCAAATATTAAAATCATAGACTTTACATTTGAACGGATCAGATTATCTGAGCTTTGGGACTTAGTCACTTACTTCTTAGAAGAGATGAGTTCTTTAAACTATTCCACTTGGTGTCTATCACCTTAATTGTTAAGGGAAGCATTTAAAAAAATATATCTAATCTTTCTAAATATGGTACTCCTTGTCTTTTCAAGGTAAGAGAAATCACACTGAATGGCATTTCACAAAATATATGATTACCTACTATGTATCAATCACAAAGGCTTTTCAACTTTTCCTTCTTTTGACAGAGAAGGAAACCAAAGACCAAAGATTTTCCAAAGGTCACCGAATTAAGTAGTGGTGGAGCTTACATCAAGTTTCCTCGTTTCTATGTTATGTTCTATTATGTCAACATTCAGAAGTCAAAGTCTTCTTCCCAAGATGACTCTCAACATTCTGCCCATCGATTTGCATAGAATATTGTACTAAACTTCATTTCACTGACAAGTATTTGAGTCAGTAATAAGAAATGAATTCATTTTCTATGTACATTTTTAATGTAAAACATCACAAAATGAGTTATGCATACCCTGTAGCTCTGGACCCAATGTAGTAATAAGGGCATTCAAACAGCGACCAAGACTTTGGTGAACTTCAGCATGAGTAGGAGGCACATTTAACAATAACATTATAATAAGAGAAAGGGTGGGTTCCACCTGCATATGATAGAGTGGGCCGGCAGAATCAATTATCAATGATAGCGAATGTAGTGCCCAGGTCTGTGAAGACAGAGAAAAACAATTTAAAGTGCTACAGCAGCGTTAAGAAACATAAAACACAATGAATTGTTCTTTGTTGAAGCAAGTGATAAAGTAACAACAAAGTAAAGTAATTTGTGCGCTATCACTAACCTGGAAAGAGAAATAGAGAACATAAGAAGTTTAAGAAAAGATCTAATCATCTAATTTAGAATGATAAACTGATATCTCAGCACTAAGAATTCCAAGTCTGTGTTTGGTTCTTTAGCTAACAGCCTGAAATGAATCTAGTTCGTTGAAAATTGTTTACTATTTAACCTATGTGAACAAAAATTCCAGTTTTTAAAAGATTCAAAATAAGTAAATAAAAGATTCAACAAAATCTACAAGTACATGCGGTAATATGGACAAATCTCTTGAACATAACGTTGAAGAAAGCCAGACATAAAAGAGTACATACCATATGATTCCATTGACATAAAGTATAAAAGCAGGCAAAACTAATATATGATGTTGCAAATTAGGATAGTGGTTATCCTTGGTGGGACAGGTAGTAACTAGAAGAGAACATGAGAGTGTTTGGGGTATTGATAATGTTCTATTTCTTGATCTAGGTGCTGGTTACATGGTGTATTTAGTTTGTATACTTTATTCACAGAGATGCACACTTAAGACAAGTGTACTTTCATAAACATATAAAAATAAGTATATGTATAAAATAAGTATATATTATATAAATATTTCTTTATAAAACAAACTGAAATGCCTTTGAGCGAAATCTGACCTGCCACATATTTTTACAAATAAAGCTTTACTGAAACGCAGTCCTGCTCATTTATGTATTTATGGCTGCTCTACTGCTACAATGGCAGAACTGTGCAGCTGACAGAGACTGCACGACTGACCTGTAAAGTGTACACAATTTACTATGTAGCTCTTAATAAAATACATTTGTCAACTCTGGTTTAAATGAACAAGCCTCTCCCAGTACCTCAGGATGGGGCTGTCTTTGGAGACAGGGCCTTTAAAGGAGTTAAAATGAGGCTTTTAGGGTGGGCCCTAACCTAATGTGACTGGTGTCCTAAGAAGAGAAAATCTGGACAGAGTGACACTAGAGATGCATAAGCACAGAGGAAAGACCATGTGAAGACACAATGAGGTGACCACCTGCAAGCCAAGCAAAGAGGGCTCAGAAGAAACCAAACTGGCTGACACTTTGATCTTGGACTTCCAGCCTCCAGAACCACGAGAAAATAAATTTCTGTTGTTTAAGCCACCAATGAACGAATAAATGAATGAACAAATGAATGAATGAAACAAGACTGATAACCAATGCAGTCAGATGATGGGTATAATAGGGTCCTTATAGTATATTCTACTTCTATGTATGTTTTAAGTACATAAAAAGTTCTCCCTTTAGGAAAATGAGAAGTTTTACCCCTCTTACCAGAAAGCTTATAGTACTTTAAATGCTACAAAAATAAACTGTGAAGAGATAGCAGTAATCGAAAAGAGTCAGATTTGATGACACTGGAAGTCACTAAAAGCATTTAATCAACAAAAAAGGTATTTAATATAAAAGTATGTGCATTCACAACAGACTTCTTAAAGGGGAAGAAGAGAAATACAACAAATAAAAACAAAAATTGCTATAATAAAGGAGGATGAAAGAATGGACACCTTATAAATTAACTCAGTCAACTACTGGATGATGAGGAGGAGGAGACTATTTGTAATATGGTAATTCAAAGAAAGTAACTGTGGATTAGGGATGTTGAAATTTGACGAGAAGGTGGTTAAACTGGATCTCAGAACACTAGAAAATTTGGATAATCAGATAGGAATAGTAAGGGAAAAGAACAATAGGAAAAATATAAGTGCAGATATGAGAAAGGCACATGTGGGATGAAAATAGGCAGGTCATCTGTAAGAGAAGCCAGTACTTTCGGGTAATAATAGACAGGTTCCTGGGTCAGCTGATAGGACTTGAATGAGGTGATTTAGGAAGCAATAAGCAGTTTCCCCAGGTTTTTGATAGGAAGTGGCAAGATGAAAGTCTTTCAGGAAAACAAATGTGTCTTCACATCTAGGGGGAGTTGAAAAGAACCTAAAAATACTGCTATAGTAATTAGGAACACACAAGGGAGGCAGAGATAAGATAAGGGGAGAAAAAGGGCAGGAAGAAGAATAATCATTCAAGATTTGATTAAGATATCAAGAGAATGAGGATATTAACTGAAATGGGTTAAGATATGTACAATAATAATGGTAAACTGGTTAAGAACATAGATTTAGAGTTCATGATTTGTGTTCTTGAACTGATTCCATGATTTATTAGCTTTCAGCCGTGAGCAAGTTACTTAGCTTCTGTAAGTTCCAGTTATCTTTTTAAAATATTTTATTTATTTATTTGAGAGAGAGAATGAGATAGAGAGAACATGAGGGGGGGAGGGTCAGAGGGAGAAGCAGACTCCCCGCTGAGCAGGGAGCCCGACGCGGGACTCAATCCCGGGACTCCAGGATCATGACCTGAGCCGAAGGCAGTCGCCCAACCAACTGAGCCACCCAGGCACCCTCCAGTTATCTTTTTGTATAAGGGGAATATACACCGTAGATTGCTGTGAGGCTTAAATATGTTAATGTTTTAGAAGAATATAAAACAATCCTTGGTACCTATTAAGCTCTCCAAAATAGTAAATGTTATTATTAAGATGGGAGGAAGATCCATTTTCAGAAAAAGATACTGAATTTGATTTTAGAAACTCTGAGTGTGAAGTAAAGATAGTGAGATTTGAATTTCAAAAACCAGTCAAGGTTAACAATGGTTTGGATATTTATTGGGGGAGGGATTATTTATAAATTAACAATGGTTTATAAAAACAATCTGCATTATATACAAATCATGAATTTCAAGAAGATATCATATGGGGTATTTACCTGCACATCAGGGGAAGTAGTGTCCTGAGACAAAGTATAAAGGATTCCAACACAAGAATTCAAATGTTGAGAAGAACTTATTCCTCCTAAATATCTATGTAGGGATCCCAAAGCCAATGAGTATCCTGCTCTGGTAACCACATCCCTTGCTGATTTCAATCTATAATTACGGAAATAAAAAATAATCACTGAACAAAACTAATGCATGTACACTGTCACTTAGGCAAAACGTTTTGTATGAATAGCTGCAAAATTCAAAAATATATTTACTGTTAACTGATAAAAAAAAATTCTGAAATGACCTGAAAGGTATCTTGAAAAGAAAAACATTTTAAATAAAAATGTCTTCACATTATTAATGATTAAGTATGAATAATTTCAATGTTTTTCAGAAATATACTAAATTTGTAAGACAAGCATTATTACTTTGTTAAGTTACTTTTTACAAGTTGAAGTACACAATATCCTATTAGTTTCAGGCATGTATCATAGCGATTTGATATTTTTATACATTATGATCCTCACAGTAAGTCTAGTTACCATCTGTTACCATACAAAATTTCTGCAATATTACTGACCATAGTCTATATGTTATACATTGCATCCCATGACTTATTTATTTTATTACTGGAAGTCTGGACCTCTTAATTCCCTTTACCTGTTTTGCACCCTCCTCTCTTCTATGGTAACCAACAGTTTATTTCTTGTGTATCTATGAGTTTGTTCATTCTTTTCTTTTCACATATAAGTGAAATCATATGGTATTTGTCTTTCTGTCTTATTTCACTGAGCATAATACCCTCTAGGTCCACCCATGTTGTCGCAAATGGCAAGATTTCCTTCTTTTTTATGGCTAAGTAATATTACACACAACATATTCTTTATCCATTCATTTATTAATAGACACAGGTTGCTTCCAGATTTTGGGTATTGTAAATAATGCTGCAATGAACACAGGGGTGCAGATATCTCTTTTAATCAATGTTTTCATTTCCTTTGAATGAATACCCAGCAGTGGAATTGCTGGATTGTATTTTTTTTTTTAAAGATTTTATTTATTTATTTATTTTTATTTATTTGAGAGAGAGAGAATGAGAGAGAGCACATGAGGGGGGGAGGGTCAGAGGGAGAAGCAGACCCCCTGCCGAGCAGGGAGCGCGATGCGGGACTCGATCCAGGGACTCCAGGATCATGACCTGAGCCGAAGGCAGTCGCCCAACCAACTGAGCCACCCAGGCGCCCCGCTGGATTGTATTTTTAATTTTTTGAGGAACTGCCATACTACTTTCCATAGTGGCTGCACCAATTTATATTCTCATCAACAGTGTATGAAGGTTCCCTTTTCTCCACATCCTACTCAACACTTGTTAGTGTCTTTTGGATATTAGCCAATTAGGCAAGTGTGAGGTGATGTCTCATTATGGTTTTGATTTGCATTTCCATGATGATTAATGATGTGGAGAAAGAAGGTCTTCACGTGCTTGTTGGCCATCTCTAGGTCTTCTTTGGAAAAATGTCTATTTGGTCCTCTGCCCATTTTTTTAAAATCAGGTTTTTGACATTAAGTTGTATAAGTTCTCCATATATTTTGGATATTAACCCCTTATCGAATATATGGTTTGCAAATATCTTCCACCATTCATAGGTTGCCTTTTTATTTTGTTAATGGTTTCCTTCATTGTACAAAAGCTTTTTAGTGTAAGGTAATTCCACTTGTTTGTTTTAGCTTTTGTTGCCATTGCCTGAGGAGCGTGACCTTTCCCCTAAATACTGCTAAGATTAATGTCAAAGAGTTTATGCATATGTTTCTTCTAGGAGTTTTATGGTTTCTGGTCTTCAAGTCTTTTATCCACTCTGAATTTCTTTTTGTATACAATGTAAGATAGTGGTCCAGTTTTAATCTTTTGCGTGTAGCTGTCTTGTTTTCCCAACATCATTTATTAAACAGATTGTTTTCCCCCATTGTTTTGTTTTTAAAGTAAGCTCTATGACCAAGGTGGGGCTTAAACTTATGGTCCCAAGATCAAGAGTTGCAAGCTCTTCTGACTGAGCCAGCCAGTAGCCCATTTTCCCCCCATTATACATTCTTGACTCCTTTGTCAAATTAATTGACTAGATATGTGGGTTTATTTCTGGGCTCTCTATTCTAACACATTGTTCTGTTTGTTTTTATGCCAGTAACATACTGTTTTAATTACTATCGCTTTGTAATATAGTTTGAAATCAGCATACCTCCAACTTTGTTCTTCTTTCTCAAGACTGCTTTGGCTATTTGGGTCTTTTATGGTTCCATACAAATTTCAGGATTTTTTTTGTTCTAGCACTGTGAAAAATGTCATTGGTATTTTGATGGGGATTACACTGAATCTGTATATTGCTTTCGGTAGTATGGATATTTTAGCAATATTAAATCTTACAATCCATGAGCATGGTGTGTGTATGTGTGTGTGTGTATTAAAATATGGAACGCTTCATGAATTTGCATGCCATCCTTGTGGAGCATGGTATATCTTTCCATTTATTTGTGTCATCTGCAATTTCCTTCAACAATGTCTTAATGTTCTCAGTGTGCAGGTTGTTCACTTCCTTGGTTAAACTGATTCTTACGTATTTTATTCTTACTGACAATAGTGATTGGGATTGTTTCCTTAATTTCTCTGACAGCTTGTTATATGTATAAAAACTGATTTCTGTATGTTAATTTCATATCCTGTGACTTTACTGAATTCATTTAATTCTAACAGTTTTTTGGTGGAGTCTTTAGGATTTTCTAATTTTGTATTATGTCATCTACAAACAGGGAGAGTTTTGCCTCTTCCTTTCTAATCTGGATGCCTTTTATTTCTTTTTCTTGTCTAATTGCATGGCTAAGACTTCCAAAACCAAGGTGAATAAAAGTGAAGAGAATGGGCATCCTTTTTTTGTTCCCAATCTTAGAGGGAAAGCTTTTAGCTTTTGAGTGTGATAGGTGTGGGCTTGTCATATATGGTCTTTTTAATGCTGAGGTATGCTCCTTCCATATCTACATTGTTGAGAGCATCATTAAATTACATTTTAAAAACTCACATTGCTGAGATACTTTAATTCCATACAAAGAGAGTTTCAACTCAAGAACTTTGATTTTAACATTAAATATAGCAAGAAAAAAAACCCATTTATTAGTTTTCTTATGCATTCTGTGCTAATTTAAGTGTTTTACATTTACTCCTTTAATCCTCCCAACAACCTTGAGATTCATACTATTATCAGTTCCTTTTTACAGATGAGAACAAAATAGCCAAAGTAACTCTTACACAGTAACCAACTATTAAGTGGAAGAATGGGATTTGAACCAAGTTTAGTAATCTGACTCCAAACTTCCAGCTCTCTCTCTCTCTTTTAAAGTTTATTTATTTAAAATCTCTACACCCAACGTTGGGCTTGAACTCACAACCCCGAGATCAAGAGTCGCATGCTCTACCAACTGAGCCAGCCAGGCACCACCAGACTTCAAGCTCTTAACCAAATCAGTCACACATATTCAGTAAACTGGAAGGTCAAAATGCTATTTGCATTACTACTACTACTACTACAAATATAACTTTATATACATATATTACTAATATAACCATGAACTTTTATTTGTGGTTGTTTTATTCTTTCATATTACTTTCATATTTATTATCTCATTTACCTTAACACTGTTAAGCAGGCAAGGTAGTATTAACAACCTTCTATTTGAAATAGAGGGTATTTCCCCAAAGATACAAATGTAGTGATCTGAAGGGGCACCTGCACCCCAATGTTTATAGCAGCAATGTCCACAATAGCCAAACTATGGAAGGAGCCCAAATGTCCATCGACAGATGAATGGATTAAGAAGATGTGGTATATATATGCAGAAATCTTGCCACTAGAATGATGTGGATGGAACCAGAAGGTATTATGCTAAGTGAAATTAAGTCAATCAGAGAAAGACAATTATCATATGATCTCACTGATATGTGGAATTTAAGAAACAAAACAGAGGATCATAGGGGAAGAGAGGAAAAATAAAACAAGACGAAACCAGAGAGGAAGACAAACCATAAGACACTCTTAATCACAGGAAACAAACTGAGGGTTGCTGGAGGGGAAGGAGGTGGAGGGACAGGGTAATCGGGTGATGGACATTAAGGAGGGCATGTGATGTAATGAGCACTGGGTATTATATAAGACTAATGAATCACAGACCTGTACCTCTGAAATCAAGAATACATTATATGTTAATTAATTTAATTAAAATTTAAAAATGTTACGAAAAACAGGAAAACTAGCTGAGAAGTTTACTCTTTGCTCATGATCTCAGAGCTGGCAAAAATGAAAACATAGTTTAAGTTTCCTGATCATGACAGCGTACAGCCTTTCCTCTTTCCAGTACATTGTTATTACTACCTATTATCTATATTTTAAATGATAAAACTCTGTGTCTCCCAGAGTCCATTCCACTGATAGCCAATTATACCACTCATATATTGGTAATCTTTCTCTTATTATATAAAAACTAAAGCCAAAGTAGTAATAGTTTTATGTTCTAAGATGAGCAAACCCTTCATGTGAAAGTATCTGTGTTTATCAATTTTTTCTGAGTTAATTCCCAGGATGAAGTTTCACTAGTTCCAAAAAAATCAACAAACTATACCCAGTTTTGACATATAGTGTATGAGTATTAAATAAGAAATTCACTTACTTGTCAAAGCTGACTTGAGCTAATGCAGCAGTAAAAGCTCCATCATCAACCACTTGGGCTAATCTAGCCCATGCCTCTGCAGCTGCACATCTCAAGAGGGGGTTGGGACTTTCTAGGGCTCCCATCACCAATGCTAGGGCAGGTCTTCTCATTTCTTCTGGACCCAAATTTCCCTTGGAGACAGCTAAGTACTGAAATATGTAAAGAATAATCCAAACTTACAATTGTAGTAAATTTCCTTTTTTAAAAAAATTTATTTATTTTAGAGAAAGAGAGCGTGAGAGCAAATGCAAGTGGAGTGAGTGGCAAAGGTAGAGGGAGAGAGAACCTCAAGGAGACTCCCTGCTGAACGTGTAGCCTGACTCAGGGCTCAATCTCACAACTCTGAGATCATGACCTGAGCTGAAATCAAGAGTCAGATGCTTAACAGACTGAGCCACCCAGGTGCCCCTGTAGTAAATTTTTGAATCCAGTTTGGAATGAATATTCTGGTTAAGCAAATATGCTCATACTTGGATTACTACTTAAACACACACACAAACACTGAACACCCAAAAATAATTTGATTTTTCACAGAAAGTTCTTTAGAAGTTTAAACCTCCAGGCAACAATATGGTAATTGATTATCACTATAGTATATATGTGTTCAGAACATTAATAGGAATTTCCATAAAATAACCAATGAAGTGTATTATATTTTAGTTAGAAACAATAAGTCATAAATGCAACAATAAGCTAGATTTGGCCCATAGGCCATAGTCTGCCAATCTCTGGTATAGGATATTAGGCTGAGTAGGTTATAGCATGTTCCTAAGCCAAGACTTCAGGTTTAATTTCTGACTAACAAGTTTTACATAGAGATAAAGTAAAAGGGGAATTACAAATCCTGAAACATTTTCATTAGATTAAGAAAAAAGGGAAGGGAAAAAAAAGCAGCAGTTCTTTAAAAACACCTTCCTCCAACCTACATAGTTGGACATAAATTAGAAAAAAAATTAATCAAACACCCCAATTTTAAAAAAACAGAATTACCTTCAAGAAACTAGAGAGTGAAGAAACAACATGTAACTGAACTATTTGTTGACGAGCTCCTTTTGAGTGCTTTATACTGTCCAAAAGCTGTTCCAGTATAAAAAGCCTAAAATCAGAAACAACAAGATTTAAAAGCAAATAGTAAGACAGTGAATTTGCTAATAAAGATAAAGTAAGCCAAAGGGCATTACTAAGTATATACTGCTAATCTGTTTTGTTGCATTATTTTGTGGGAACTGCTAAAATGAGATAAACTCTTGCTGAACATACTAAAACATTTTAGGAAAAGAAAATATATCGTAAAAAATACAAAAACATTTGGATTTTGTGTCATTCTGACAGTGGGTGAGAAACATTATTATGTGAGAAAAACCCCATGAAAGTATCACTTAATAAATATTTACCTGGAAAAATTCTATCTCAATAACTATTTTCTAAACATTAACTATAACTATTCTAAACTATTGTTTAAAATAACTATATTCTAAACAATAACTATTTTTCTTCTTTTCTTTTTTTAAGTAAACTCTATGCCCAATGTGGGGCTCAAACCCACAACCCTGAGGTCAAGAGTCACATATCCTGACGTAGCCAGCTGGGCACCCCGAAACAAAGGATATCCTAAAAGTTACATGCATCAACTTTCTTGTTCTTAATAATAGAGGACTTAAATGATTCAAATACATAGCTTCATCTTAAAGGTAGCACCAACTTATGTCATCTATAGTTAATGAGAATCAGCACAGCTCTTTGAACTCCCAGCTGTATTTTAAAATATACTTAGGATCACACTATATATTAACATAATTTTAACTCTTCTGTTTCTCATTTAACATTACCTCCTAAGCACCTTTCAAATCATTCTTATTCTTTGGTAACTTTCATGAAGCCAAATTTTACTGTGCACATGTTTTACAATTGGTTCAATCATTCTACTGACAGAGCAATTTTTTAAATTTCACAATTCTAACTATGATGGATATTAGTTTTGGTCTGGGATTGAATGTGTCCATTAGCTATTTATGTAGCTTCTGTGAATTTTTTTTTTTTTTAAGATTTTATTTATTTATTTGACAGAGAGAGCAAGAGAGCACAAGCTGGGGGAACAGTAGAGGGTGAGGGAGAAGCAGGCTCCCCACCAAGCAGGGAGCCCAATGCGGGGCTCGATCCCAGGACCCTGGGATCATGACCTGAGCTGAAGGCAGACGCTTAACCATCTGAGCGACCAAGCGCCCTGCTTCTGTGAATTGTTTTACATGTCCTGACAGCACTATGCTTTTCCTCTCTCTCCATCAACCCACAATTATTTTACAGCATTTATAGCAGTGGTTCTCAACCTTGGCTGCATGTCAGAATTACCTAAGGAGTTTTTGAAAATTTCAATACCCAACATACATGCATACCATACTATTAAATCAGAATCTACATTTTAAAAAGTTGTCCAAGTGACTGCAATGTATTGTCAAGGGCAGAACAATCTTCAGATAAATTAAGTAATTCATTCTTTGCATTTAGGTGCAAAATACTTCAAAGTAAGCACAAACAACACATGCACAAGATCAATCATAGCTCTTCTCTGTATAAAATTATTTTGGCTTATACACAAACAATGAATCATGGAACACTACATCAAAAACTAATGATGTTATGTATGGTGATTAACATAACAATAAAAAATTAAAAATAAATAAATAAAATTATCTTGGCATTCTAGAACTTTAAACATTTTAGTACTTTAAAATTACTAATGCGAAGTTCTCTTACTTTTAGAATCCTATAGTCAAAACAGAGAAAACCAAATGATTTAAAGACAATTTCATTTCTAAGTGCATAAATAAAATATGAAAAACCTATTTCTAATCTTAGGGCAATTTCATGTTATTAAAGACTTTCTTTTAAGCCGTTTAAACACAAAGCTAAGCACAATGACAACCAAATGCTTTGAAATATTCAGATGCTGTTGTTAAATATAGATACTTTGGTTAAAAACATTTTTTTTCCCTCTAGGAATGTAAAGACCCAAAAGAAAAAGGGTCTGCCAACTTAAACAAGTATCATATTTTGGATAACAGGATATTAGAAACTTAACTTTCCTATTTATGTAGTTTCTCTTCTCTGGT
The DNA here is from genome assembly GCF_011800145.1 of Mirounga leonina. Lineage (NCBI taxonomy): Eukaryota > Metazoa > Chordata > Mammalia > Carnivora > Phocidae > Mirounga > Mirounga leonina. The sequence goes on along the minus strand of NW_023270839.1, from coordinate 332,866 downwards.
CCTCTAATGACACCCAATGGAGACTGCTGAGAGCTGTTTATGACCCACTTTCTGTATCTGGGATCCTGCCAGACCATTTCCTTTAAAAATCTCCAAAGTACTGCCTACTATTTTTATTCAGTTAGAATCTAAACACACTATGTTTTGTTTTTACCAGGTCTCAACATTTTTATTAAAACAAATAAAACCTCTCCCTTAAATATATATTCATTCTATATACTATTTTAGTCCAGGTGAGGTTAAAAAAAACTGAGCATTCTTTTAAGTTAAATTTTAGAACAAAAAATAATTTTCCTAAAAAAAAACCTTCTCTAAGAAGTATATTCTTTTCTTTTTCACTTTTTTGTCTTAGACCTGTCAAAAAGAGTGGAGCCATTTAAGAATATGCTTAATTTAAATCTTTTCCCCACAAGGCCACCCCTGTTTTATCACTGTAGTCAATGCTATATTAAGCCAAATTAATTTTAAATTGTATGCTCTATAAAATGGTACAGTTACAAACTGGTTCACTCCCACCCTATTAATTCTTCTCTTTTTTTCCCTTAAATATGTATTTATTTATTTTTAAGATTTTATTTATTTATTTGACAGAGAGAGAGAGAACACAAGCAGGGGGAGCGGCAGGCGGAGGGAGAGGGAGACACAGACTCCCCACTGAGCAGGGAGCCTGATGTGGGGCTCGATCCCAGGACCCCGGGATCATGATCTGAGCTGAAGGCAGACACTTAACCAACTGAGCCACCCAGGTGCCCCAAGATTTATTTATTTGAAATTAAGAAAGAGGGAGAGAGAGAGAGAGAGAGAGAGAGAGAAAGAGAGAGCGCACTCGAGCTCCCATCCAGGAGCAGGGGGAGGGGCAGAGGGAGAGGGAGAATCTCAAGCAAACTCCCTGCTGAGGTCGGGCTCAATCTCATGATCCATGAGATCATGACCCAAGCTGAAACTAAGAATCAGACACTCAACCGACTCAGCCATCCAGACGCCCCTCTATCAATTCTTTATTTGCCAGAAAGAGGGAGAGAGAGAGCACAAGCAGGGGGAGCTGTAGACAGAGGAAGAGGGAGAAGCAGGCTCCCCACTGAGCAAGGAGCCTGGTGCGGGACTCAGTCAATCCCAGGACTCTGGGATCATGACCTGAGTTGAAGGCAGATGCTTAACCAACTGAGCCACCTCAGGCATCCCTCCTCTATCAATTCCTCTTCGAATATTCCAGACTACTATGATTTTCCTCTCATCTTTTAGTGCTACAGCATTCATTTATAATTTGGTCATATATTGTCTTAAATACGTTAAAGCCGCAACTTTATAGTTACAGCATACACAGGGAGCTATAGGCTATAAATAAATTTGGGAAAAACATCATCTTTTAAAATTTAAGCTCTGAAAAGACATCTCAGTGTGTGTGTGTCTGTGTATATCTTATACTGAGCAAATACTACCATTGTTTAAAATAAAACGACAGGAGGCTATTAACAATCAACATAAAAAACAAACAAGTTTTATTCACTATTCTATCCACTGAAAGTAAACTACCCAGAGACATGCTTCAAAAATGTGTTCCTGGGGTGGCTGGCTGGTGTAGCTGGTAGTGCATGTAACTCTTGATCTTGGGATTGTGAGTTCAAGCCCCATGTTGGGACTAGAGTTTACTTTAAAACCCCCCAAAAATGTGTTGCTGACAAGATTCAAATATTTTTTGAGTCTTCATCAAAAGAGACCAAGGTAAATTCCCTACCTAACTGATATTCTCTGGAAGACATAACTAGATAAAATGATATAAAAGCTATGTATCTAGTTGCATGTTATTATTTTTGGTTTAGCATGCTAGAGGCAGACAGGAAGGAAGAGAGGGTGGGAGAGAGTGGGGAGGGAGGGAGAGAGAGGGAGGAAGTGAAAGAGAGAGAGAAAGAGAAGAGAGGGAAGGAAAGAATATGAATAAATGAGGATAGTTACTAATTTATAAATTGTTAAAAGCATAGCCTATGGGAGAAATTCACATTGCATTTAGTATCTCACATAAAAACAATTTACTGGATACTAGATACAAGTATTTTTTATCTCCAAGAAAGGTATTATCTCAATTATCAATTATGAAACTGTCATCCTCAATAAGAAATCATTTTTAGTCTTTGATATTTCAAAACTGAGGTTTACTTTGAGTGGACTGAAATCTATCAAACTTAAGACTAATCAATTTTAATCTAATTTTTGAAATCCACCAAACTAAAGACCTATAATGGCTCCACAAAGCATTGAAGGTAAGAAAGCTTATGAGACCTAATCTAAGCAGAAAACCAGTGTTCTTCTTTGTACAGTAGCTCATAAATCAAAATTCTAATACCACTGCATTTTTTTGTTGTTCTTTTTTTTAATCACTGTGTTTATTTGTATTTTCAGCTAGATGATAAGGTAATTATGGGTAAAGTAGTATATCCACAAGCCTAGCAGTTTTCAGTTTAATTTAATCACTGAATTTAATCATTGACTTAATTACTTATTAAATATTAGCCAGGTGAATAATTACAAGAGCCTTTATCTCACCTACAACTGTCATCTGTAAGAACTCTTTTATGCTAATAAAAACTATTTTTTGAGAGAGAGAAAGAGAAAGAGCACGCGTGCACCAATGGGGGGCGGTGGGGAGAGAATCTCAAGCAGACGCCGCGCTGAGCCTGATGCAGGGCTCACAAAAGATCACAACCTGAGAAACCAAGAGTCGGACGCTTAACCGACTACATCACCCAGGCACCCCACTAATGAGATCTTCTGATATTTTTCTTATGTATCAGTTCTCTATTATGCATTCACTGAACCAATGACCAATCCTTAAATATTGGATTTCAAGATAAGTGAACTACTAAAGATGATTTACCTTTGGGCTTCTCCCACATGAGCACATACAACTCCAAAGAGCTTGACTGCAGAGCTAATAACTGATAGTATTGGAGGTAGGGGCTTAGGCACTGAATCTCCCTCTACATCTTTCTCATAAATAGAGTAAGGGTCATACTCCAAACTTCCACAAGCAATACCATTACCAAGCAGGAGCTAAAACAAAACAAAACAAACAAAACATATATATATAAGATATTAAAATGACTGTTCACAGAATGAGTCAACCCAAGAGTTACTGAAAAATGACTCTACCTGTTCTTCGATAAATCTATGGTCAGTCTCTTGTAGCAGAGGACTTAATATCACAAGATCATCCTGATGACAGAGGGGTGGAAGTAAAAATGCCGATGCTGCCACCTGTATATCAGAGGCAGTCAGGTCAGCAGCCAGCTCTTTGAGGACAGCACAAAGGTTTCCTGTTGAGTCACAGAAAACAGCAATTAGCAATTTACTAGAAGCAGTTAACTGGTTAAAGTACAGGGTTCAAAAAACCCAGGCAGAGCTTTAATCTAAACATCAGCTAACTTTAATCTATTACAGCCAAAGATTTTATCTCATCCTTAAAAAATACACTACAAACAAATGGCTCAACTGGTGCTACTGGTCACAAGACTAAGAATAGATACTGAAAAGACATCTCAAAGTATGTGTACCTCATGATACTGAATAAATACTACCATCATGTTAAATAAAATGACATGAAGAACAAAAACAGAATAAAAAAAGATGAATACAAAAGCAGATAAATTGTATTTATTTTAAAAAAACCATAGCTTAAAAAATCTATAAACATTTGACATGTTTTTTATTATGGAAAATTTCAAACATACAGACAAGCAGACATAATAGTATTATGATACCCCAACTCCTCACCACCTGAGCATATGACTGTCATGCATCTTGACCAGCTGGATCAATTTTGTTTCACTACACCTCCATCCACTATCTCACTACCTCCCATATTATTTTGAAGTAAATCCTAGAAGGCATATAATTTCATCTATAAATATTTCCTTATGTATCACTGAAAGTTAAGGACATTTTAAACAATCCTATTATAATATCATGTTTTAAAAAACACTTAACATCAAATACCCATTCAGTGTTCAAATTTTCAATTGTCTCATAAATTCCTGTTTTTGATTTTGATTGAATTAAGATCTAAGAGAAGTCTACATGTAGTAATTAGTTGATATATTTTAAGTCTCATTCAATCTAAAGTTCTTCCCTCAGGACACCTGGGTGGCTCAGTTGGTTAAGCATCTGGCTTCAGCTCGGGTCATTATCTCAGGGTCCTGGGATCGAGTCCCACATCAGGTTCCTTGCTCAGTGGGGAGTCTGCTTCTCCCTCTGCCTGCTGCTCCCTGACAGATAAAATCTTTTAAAAATAAATAAAGTTCTTACCTCTACTTTTCCCTGTGTAATTTTTTTTTTTTTTAATTTGAGAGAGAGAGAGAGAGAGAAATGATGAGAGAGAGCACGAGGTGGGGGGCAGGGAGAGGGAGAAGCAGGCTCCCCGCTGAGCAGTGAGCCTGATGCAGGGCTTGGTCCCCGGACCACGGGATCATGATCTGAGCCCAAGGCAGACGCTTAACGACTGAGCCACCCAGGTGCCCCTTCCCTGTGTAATTTATTTGAAGAAATGAGGTTTTTCTGTAGAAGTCTCTACAGCCTGAATTTTTAGAATATATGCCCCAGTGCAGTTTAATTTGTTCCTCTATCGTCTGTATTTTTTTACAGATTAACAACTTGGAACTTGGATCCACAGAGGATCCATTTTATTTGTGTTTCGGGGGCCATCCTAGTTTATAGACAGCACTGCAATCTTCTATAAGACATGGGGGGGGGGGCGTGCAGAGTGCCTAGGTGGCTAAGGTGGTTAAGCGACCAACTCTTCTTCTTTTTTTTTTTTTTTTAAAGATTTTATTTATTTATTTGACACTGAGAGAGACAGCTAGAGAGGGAACACAAGCAGGGGGAGTTGGGGAGGGAGAAGCAGACTCCCCACTGAGCAGGGAGCCTGATGCAGGGCTCAATCCCAGTACCCTGGGATCATGACCTGAGCTGCAGGCAGACGCTTAACGACTCAGCCACCCAGGTGCCCCAAGCGACCAACTCTTGATTTTGGCTCCGGTTATGATCTCATCAGGGTTGTGAGACTGAGCCCTGTGTTGGGCTCCGGGCTCGGAGCTGGGCTGGGTGTGGAGCCTGTTTAAGATTCTCTCTCTCTCGTCTTCTGCCCCTCCCTCCCTCTAAAAAAAAAAAAGACATGAGATAGCACATGGTTGTTTCTCTTATATATACATTTTGAAAAACTGGTCCATTATCATATTGACCTGCCATTTCAAAGATATTTACAACTAAGTGTGGAAACAGTTTCTCTATTTCTCATTTATTTTTTTTAAAGATTTACTTATTTTACAGAGAGAGAGAGTGTGGTGAGGGGGGAAAGGGGAAAGAGAGAGAGAATCTCCAGCAAACTCCCCACTGAGCATGGAGCCCAATGTGGGGCTTGATCCCATGACTCCGAGATCATGACCTGAGCCAAAAATCAAGAGTTGGATGCTCAACCACCTGAGCTACCCAGGCACCCCTTATTTTATTTTTTTAAAGATTTTTTTAATTTTTAAGTAATGTCTGTGCACAATGTGAGACTCAAACTTACTACCCTGAGATCAAGAGTTGCATGCTCCATGGACTGAGCCAGTCAGGCACTCCTGTCTCTCTTTTTTTTTTTTTAAATATTTTATTTATTTGACAGAGAGAGACACAGCGAGAGAGGGAACACAAGCAGGGGGAATGGGAGAGGGAGAAGCAGGCTTCCCACGAAGCAGGGAGCCCGATGTGGGGCTCGATCCCAGGATGCTGGGATCATGACCTGAGCCGAAGGCAGATGCTTAACGATTGAGGCACCCAGGCGCGCACTCCTCTCTCTCATTTAAAGTGACTGCTCACCTCAAAGTCCCTGAGCTTAAGAATGATTACATTTTAAAATGCAAATACGCTTTTTTGGGAACATTATTTATTTGAGAGAGAGTACGAGGAGGAGCAGGAGGAGAGAGACAAGCAGGCTCCATGTTTAACTGACTGAGCCACCCAGGCGCTTCTGCAAATATGCTTTTTTTGTAGAAATTTCCAGGAGGAGCAATTTCCAGCGTGGAGAAAATTAAAACACTTGAAAGGTCCATAACAAAACTAAAATAGGAAATAAAAACTAAGAACCCAATTTTTACTCCACAAACTTCGGAAAACTAAGTCACTCCTACGACAAACGTCTGCATCTGCTGGACAACCAGTCATTTAAATTCTTAAAAATAGGTCCCATTAACAAAAGCAATTTCTTACTCTGTCTTGTAAACTTACTTTTTGACAACTCATCGTACCAACCAATATCATCAGAACTTTAAACTTGTTTTGTTACTTAGCCATATTTTGAATTAATGAGATGTATAATTTTAAAGACTACTATTTCATTTTGTGTTAAAAGATTCAGAAATTACTATAGGTTATTATTGTATGATGAGCCGTTATTTTAAATGTCAGTTGATACTTTAATGGTAAAGTTCTGACTGTTATGCTCCATACACATAAATCTATTAAATAGAATGCCATTAAAAAAAATTAAAAGTCTTAGGGCACCTGGGTGGTTCAGTCATTTAAGTGGCTGCCTTCGGCTCAGGTCATGATCTTGGGGTCCTGGGATCGAGCCCCACGTCAGGCTCCCTGCTCAGCGGGAAGCCTGCTTCTCCCTCTCCCTCTGCCTGCCTGCCTACTTGTGATCTCTGTCAAATAAATAAATAAAATCTTAAAAAAAAAAATTAAGGGCACCTGGGTGGCTCAGTCGTTAAGCATCTGCCTTCGGCTCAGGTCATGATCCCAGGGTTCTGGGATTGAGCCCTGCATCAGGCTTCCTGCTCGGCGGGAAGCCTGCTTCTCTCTTTCCCACTCCCCCTGCTTGTGTTCCCTCTCTCGCTGTGTCTCTGTCAAATAAATAAAATCTTAAAAAAAAAAATTAAAAGTCTTTAAGGAAAAAAATCCTTAATTTTATTTCTATAGTTTTAAAGATGGAAAAAAGATAGCCAAGAAATGGCAAATTATTTTTTTTGGTTGAAACATAAAACTATTAATACCTCCATATTCTCATTTTTCTATGAACTAATTCTTCTTTAAGTAATGTTAGATAAATAAACATGAAAAAGATAAAGAAGGTAAATATAGATTCTATTTTTCAAGAAGTTTATAGTAATTCCTGACTTTGTCTCCCAGTGAACACTCTGGAACTGATTTAAAATCTATACACTTTATATTCATTATTCCTTTAGGACTTTTGACTGCATTCCCAAACTCCAATTCTGAGAAAAAAGTACAAGACTTTGTTTTTTTAAGTCTTTTAAGGGCAGACTTATATTATCATTTATTAGAAGATACAGTGTAGATTTTAAGTTGAAATTCTGGTATTCTTAGATGTTTAATGAAGACCTGAAAAAGAAATCATTTTTTTTCATCTGTAGTTTGAAAATAAACTCTAAAATATGGTAAAATTGATATAAATATCTAAAGGGAATTGTTTTTGCCAGGACCTGACAGCTATCAGAGGTATAAAACACAGAAATTATCTCTAGGGCTTTTATATCTAGCAGGTAGCTCTTATATACTAAGAGAGTATACAATGAGAAGGACCTATCACTAAGCCTTGACTGTTAAGTCTCTTGCAGGTTACCTATAAATAGGTATGCAGCACAGCATGAAGCAGATCTATAATCTTGATTCCACTATTTACTGCATATATGTTCTTGAGTTGGTTTTTGTAACTTCTCTATGCCTTTATCTGTCAAATAAGGAAAATGTAACCAGCTCACTGTATTATTCTAAGATAAATGAGATAATATATACAATTTCTATCACAGTGCCTGGCATATAGAAATGATTCTTTTGATACAATTCCTGAGAAATGACAATCACCCAATTTTTTCCAGTTCTTCATATACTAAATGATTACTTTGTATCAAACATTTTGCTAGGTATATTTGTGAACCAGGAAGAAAGGCAGTACCACACTCACATAATAATACCACTCATATAATAATAAAGGCCAAACAGAAGTTACAGGTTAATATTTTGAACTACTGTGGTATATATGATACTGCATTTACCTGTAAAATAAGGATATAAGCCAATAAATGTATTTGTACAAGAAGCAGATTTGAATAATCAACATGTTTGGCTAGAAACTATTAAGACTAAAAAAATATGAAGTTCTCAATGGAGACCATTTACAACTTTCACCTCTTAAAACATGCATCTTGAGTACTTTAGCAGCGGCAATATAAAGTTTGTAGGGCTAATTTTAAAATAAAGACAAGTTTATGTTAACAATCATAGTAAACTAGTAATCTAAGGTCATATTTGAACCCAATAAAGGCAAAACCTACACTCTAAACTTTAGAAAATCAATTATACCTTGATAGTTCAGTATTAAACTTTTGTTTGGGCACAGCGAAGAATGAAACAGCGAAACAGAATGCGTACAGTAGATCATCAATGTAGAAGGAAACCCTAGAGTAGAATCAAGACCAATCTTTGTGACTCATTCTCTTCCACACGGTGGAACTAGGGACTTTTTTCCCCAGAGGAGAAAAGAAAGCAAGACATTAAAAAGTAGGTTTTTAAAAAAATTTACTTTATTTACCGTATTATGATGAATACAATAGTTAAGACTGAACTCCCTAAACCTCCTAGAAATAAGGTACTAAATAAATGCCATATCATTCATTCATTCGGGTATTACTTTCCCAGCACTGTCCTAGCCACAAACAGTAAAATGTTTTGGTTTAAAGCACATACCTTCATAGGTTTCAGGAGGTAATAAAATCAGTAATTCATAAAGCCTTTGCCTATAAACTACTGATGGTGTTTTCAAAGTGCTTCCATATGTTTTTAGCACTGAAGAAAGCCTTAAAATAAAAGAAACAGTATATCTTAAATGTGTAAGTTATATAGGTTGACATATAAAACAGCTATACGTATTATTAGCAAACATTAGTGCTCCTTTATGTTTCTTTTTTTGCATTTAAAAAAATACTGTGATGATAAGTTATAAGAGGTATTATATGTGTCATACATGGAAATTATTCTATGTTTCCTATCATACTCCATACAACAAAACTATATATTCAACTTAGATCTCTAAGGCCATCAGTGTTTTGTCTAAAAACAAACTCTTACTAAATTCCACAATTTACAACTTGGCATTTGTAAAACAAACAAAAAAAAGTCTATTATTTGGAAAAGGAATCATATGGAAGGAAACAAACAGGAAACATAAATATGCAGGTAAAATCCAAGTTTTGGTTTGAAACTTGATCTGAAATACCATCACCAAATAGGAAAAAAAAGCATCAAAATATGCAAAGATCATAAAACAAATTCTCTTTTATTCTTTTTTAATTTTTAAAAAGATTTTATTTATTCATTTGACAGAGAGAGAAAGCGAGCATGAGCAGGGGGAGGGGCAGAGGAAAAAGCAGACTCCCCGCTGAGCAGGGAACCTCATGTGGGTCTCAATCCCTGGGATCATGACCTGAGCTGAAGGCAGATGCCTAACTGACTGAACTACCCAGGTACCCCCAAATTCATTTTTAATAAAGCATAAGTCAAGCCAATGTTTCCCTAAAAGTTTCAATCACAAAATCTTTTCTTTCTTTCACTTTCATGTACTTTTTAATCTTCTGTTCATTACCACTACTGGTACAAAGGCATCATTTTACTGATGTTCACTTGTCTAACAAATATTAAAGGAGTACTGCTCTTTGCAAGGTACCATGTTATCAAATGGAATATGGTCTCCATCGTTTTAGCAACACAGAAATACAATGGAATTACTTCAGTGTGCCAGTGGAATAAATCCACTAAATTGTCACAGCATGAGGTTTCCAGGTACTCTAAGAAATTCTGGCAGTTTTTATTCATTTATATTTTCTGGGAAACTAATACTATTTCTAGTTTCTAGAAGAAATGAGTTAATTTTTTTTTTAAAGATTTTATTTATTTGACAGAGAGAGACACAGCGAGAGAGGGAACACAAGCAGGGGGAAGTTGGAGAGGGAGAAGCAGGCCTCCCATGGAGCAGGGAGCCCGATGTGGGGCTTGATCCCAGGACCCTGAGATCATGACCCGAGCCGAAGGCAGAAGCTTAACGACTGAGCCACCCAGGTGCCCCAGAAATGAGTTAATTTTTGAGTTGTCACTGTATTTTTTATTTATTTTTTAATATTTTATTATTATTATTTTTTAAAGATTTTATTTATTTATTTGAGAGAGAGAGTGAGCACGAGAGGGGGGAGCGGGAGAGGGAGAAGCAGACTCCCTGCCGAGCAGGGAGCCCGATGCGGGACTCGATCCCGGGACTCCAGGATCATGACCTGAGCTGAAGGCAGTCGCCCAACCAACTGAGCCACCCAGGTGCCCGTGTCACTGTATTTTTTAAAAGTTGGTACCAGTTTATATCATTCAGTACAGTTAACAACATAAAGAAAACATTTCTAAAACCTAGGTAGAATTTTTTTAGTTATGGAAGAATAAATCCACTACATTTTTCTATTTTTCCAAAACCAGATAAGAAAATTACAGATGAGGGGCGCCTGGGTGGCTCAGTTGGTTAAGCGACTGCCTTCAGCTCGGGTCATGATCCTGGAGTCCCGGGATCGAGTCCCACATCAGGCTCCCTGCTCAGCAAGGAGTCTGCTTCTCCCTCTGACCCTCCCCTCCCTCTCATGCTCTCTGTCTCTCATTCTCTCTCTCGCAAATAAATAAAAAAAAGAAAATTACAGATGACATATAAAAACAATTTCAATCATATTAACAAGATGTTAAGAAGTTATGAATTATATTTTTAAAAATTCCACAATATTTACCTGGTTTAATACAACAAAATTTAGTTCAGAGGGGTATGTGTGCATGTATTTTTTTTTTTTACAAAAAGTAAGATTTTATTCAAAACAAATAAGAATTTAAGAAAGCATTGCTAGTGGTTTCTGCTTCTATTAGGAGGGTGCATCAGAGTCTCTGAAGGCCCTTCAGCTACAAATATACTTAGGGGCGCCTGGGTGGCTCAGTCGTTAAGCGTCTGCCTTCAGCTCAGGTCATGATCCCAGGGTCCTGGGATCGAGCCCCGCATCGGGCTCCCTGCTCTGCGGGAAGCCTGCTTCTCCCTCTCCCACTCCCCCTGCTGTGTTCCTGCTCTCACTATCTCTCTCTCTGTCAAATAAATAAATAAAATCTTTAAAATATATATATATACTTAAATCCTAGATAAAAGATAATTTACATTGCCAGGCTTGCAGAAAGGGACCTTTCCTAGGCTATACCTCCATGCCCCTCCAACAAACAAACATAAAAAGCATGAAACAAAATATGAGCTAAAATCAGAGTGGGAACACTAATACCAATACCAACACAAGAATGTGTACTGAGCTTATGGGTGGATAAAATAAAAATCTCTCTTTTTCTTAAAAGATTTTATTTATTTGACAGAGAGAGACACAGTGAGAGGAAACACAAGCAGGGGGAATAGGAGACATGGAAGACAAAATGAAAAGATGTAAAATTTGTCTATTTGGAACCCCAAAAGTTTAAAAAGAATGGAAAATGACAATATTTGAATAGGTAGCAGCCACTTTTTTAGAATTACTAAAAGACACAAACCAACAAAATACATAACAAGTTGGATAGAGAAATCAACAAATTGCTGGTTTAGAGCAGACACTGTAAAATTCCAACTATACACAGTTTATGAGATAAAACTAAAAACACAGTGCCGTGAAAAAAGACATATCACCATATTAATAATCCATAAATTAGACTTCAATCAAAAAGCATTATGAAGGATAGAGAATTATCTGTATACTGTATAAATATAAAAGATTCAATTCACCAGGAGGATATAATTCTATAATCCTATGTACCCAATTAAATGGTCTCAAAATATGAAAAAGCAAAAATTAATACAACCATAGAAAAAAATTATAAACCCACCATCACAGTGGAAGAGTTGAACACATCACTCTCAATTACTGATAGCTTAAGTAGATAAAAAATTAGTGAAGATAGATGGAACAAAGAACTTTTAACAAAATACATTTGTTATAGAGTAAGTCTTGACAAATTTAAAAGGACAGGTAATAGGGGTTCCTGGCTGGCTCAGTCAGTAGAGCATGCAACTCTTCATCTTGGAGTTGTGAGTTTGAGCCCCATGTTGGGTGTAGAGATTGCTTAAATAAATAAACTTAAAAAAAAAAATGAAAGTATAGGTAATATACAAATCATATTCATTAAATACAATTCAATTAAGTTGAAAATCACTAACAAAACTATAAACTAAAAACTATTCTATACATAATTTATAAACATACTTCTAAACAACTCAAAGAAATTATAGTAAGATTTAAAATACTTAAAACTGAAAAAATGAAAACAATACATATTAATACTTTAAGGATTCAGTAACTGGAACCTTAGTAGGAAATTTGTAGCCTTAGCCTCTATTAGGAGAATTAAAAGAAATACAGTGAGCTTAGCATTCAAACTAAGGGGTTAGAAAAAGATAAGCATTTAAGAGAGCAGACAGGAATAATAAACAATAAGGAAAAAAATTCAACATAAACTAAGTCATTCTTTGTATAGATTAATAAAATAGATACACTACTCAAGAGATGGATCAGGAAAAACAAAAGGGAAGGCATAATGAAAACTTAATGGGAATGGAGGAGACATTATAGATATAGCAGAGATTAAGAAGGTAACACCATGAAGAACTTTATTCCAAAAAATTTGAAGATAAAGATGCATTGGGAAAATCATTAGAAAAAATCTAATTAATAAACAAGCAAAACAAACCCCTAAAATCAGACCCTGAATAGTCAGAACAATTAAGGAAATGGAATATGTAGTTAAAAAAAAAATTCCCACAACAAAAATACCAGGTCCAGTCTATTTTTCAGAATTCTGAAGTTTTTTTTAAGATTTTATTTATTTGAGAGAGAGAGAGAGAGGCAGAGACAGAGAGCATGAGTCGGGGGGAGGGATAGAGGGAGAAGGAGACCCCCCCCCACTGAGCAGGGAGCCCGATGTCGGACTCGATTCCAGGACCTTGAGATCATGACCTGAGCTGAAGGCAGATGCTTAACCATCTAGCCACCCAGGTGCCACTGAAGAAAGATTGCTTTAAACCAAAAGGCAGAAAGTACTACCCAAAAAGTAAAGGATTGATAAATTTGATATTTAAGTTAGGAATGTCTGTTAAATTCAGAAAACTATTTTACCTAAAAATAGGTAAAGACATGCACGAATAGGGAATTCCTAGAAGGGGAAATATTGAGGAATAATAAATATATAAAATGACAATCAGGAATCAGTATATAAATTAAAATCATGATGAGATACCAATTATACCTACTGGATAGGCTAGGAATGATGTCTGAGTGTTAGTGAAGAAGTGGCTCAAAGGGTACTCACATATAGTATTGACAGAAACATACAAGAATTTGGATATTTCAATGACAGAAGTACGTAAGTTGCTAAATACACACCCAATTAAATACTATATAGCAACCAAAACAAATGAACAAACTTATTCATAGATGAAGTTTACAAACATAATGATGAGTAAAAAAGTAAGTTTCAGAAACAATATACCATTTGCCTGATCAAAACCAAGACTAAACAATGCACTCTTTAGGGAAACATATATATGTGATGCACTTTTTAAAGATGCAAGGGATCACTACATCCAAAGGGGCACGTGCACCCCAACGTTTATAGCAGCAATGTCCACAACAGCCAAACTATGGAAAGAGCCTAGATGTCCATCAACAGATGAATGGATAAAGAAGATGTGGTATATATATATACAATGGAATATTATGCAGCCATCAAAAACCTGAAATCTTGCCATTTGCAATGACATGGACGGAACTAGAGGGTACTATGTTAAGTGAAATACGTCAATCAGAAAAAGACAATTATCATATGATCTCACTGATATGAGGAATTTGAGAAACAAGGCAGAGGATCATAGGGGAAGGGAGGGAAAAATGCAACAAGATGAAACCAGAGGGGGAGACAAACCATAAGAGACTCTTAATCTGAGGAAACAAACTAAGGGTTGCTGGAGTGGTGGGGGTGGGAGGGATGGGGTGGCTGGGTGATGGACACTGGGGAGGGTATGTGCTATGGGGAGCGCTGTGAATTGTGTAAGACTGATGAATCACAGACCTGTACCCCTGAAACAAAAAAAAAATGCAAGGGAATGACAACCATAAAAATCAGGATACTGATCACCTCTAGAGTAAAGCAGAAAGAATGGTATTAGACAGGAACTCACAGATAACTTCAATAGTATCATTAATGTTCTTGTTAAGGGTAGCTAAACCTGGCTCACTGCCTGTTCTTGTAAATCAAGTTTTACTGGAACATAGCCACATTCACTCATTTACAGATTATATATGATTACTTTTGAGCTACAACAGAGCTGAGTAGATGCAACAGAGACTGTACGGCCTGCGAAGCCTATGATGTTCACAATCTGGCCCTTTACAGCAAATATCTGCTAACCCCTGCTCTAGTTGTGTTGGATTCAAAGGTGTTCATTTCATTATGCTTTATAAGCCATATCTTAGATTTATTTTTCTGTAATACACTAAATTTTATATCATTAAATATTTTAAAACTATACATTAATTTGGAAATTACAAGTGCTCATGACATATACTGGATTTTCTCTATGTTTTCTTATCACATAAGTCAAATTTATGAAAAATAAAAACAACAAAAAACTAAAATTGTTAACAAGCATCTGGTTCTTATGAACACAGAATAGCACTAACAAACCAATAAAACGCATACCTGAAAAGGTAACAGGCTTAATATTTAATTTCTTGGTTAAATCTGACTGTTTGGAAGATACAATATCCACCAAGTAACTTTCCTTCCCTTTTAATATGTATTTTTCTTTCAAGTTCCTAGCCTAAAAAAAAAAAATCATATAACTAAATGTTTGCCTTCGACTACAAAAGGAATATCATTCACCAACCATAGAAACTTGGCCTTATGAATGTACTAAACAGATATTACATGATCAGAGGATAAGATTGCTATTAAAAATTTTTATCAAATCTAAATAGCAGATCCTTACTGAGTTAGCAAATCCACAGCACAAGGAAGTGGTGGAAGAAGACGCTGAATTACTTCCTCAGTAAGGAGATCACCACAGTGGGAAACAAAACTCTTGATAGCTGAAAAATAGAACAGACTTCTTTACTTGGCAGAATGTAATGAACCATGAAAAAAAGCATTCATTAATGGTACAGCATTTGTATTTCTATTAGAGGAATAAAGAAATGTGCTAAAAACAAAAAAAAATCTTGAAACTCTCTCATAAAAAGGAAGCTAATATCTTTTACCTCTAATCAAGGTAAAACAACAGTTTCTAGAATCACTAAAAATGCCCAACAAGCAAGTTAACAAAATGCTGCTTTTCTGGCTTTTACTCAACCCCTGAGCTCAGAAGTAGAAAAAATTACCTTAGAACCTTAAGTTTGCCAGTTCTACATGAATTCTGCAGAACTATGATGACATTTTTTTTAGCCAGCATTGTTCGGTTCTTACAGATGTTACCTGAATCGTGTAAGTTTTTATAAGGAATTATTTAATATGTAGTTTTAATATTTTAAAGTTAGACTGAATTTCAAGATTTTAAAATTGTTTTATTAAGAGTAAAAATGCCATGAATAAACAAATAAAACCAAAATCAATGTTTCCATGTCTTTCCAGAAATACCACTTCCTTAGTTCAAATATTCATGGTAGATACTATTTTTTAATGGTTCATATACTATAGAAGGGTACAACTTTCATATATAAAAAACTAAATGGAAACCATACTTAATCAATGCTAATTAAATCCAAGCCTAATATTTCTAAAAAAAGAACTTGAATGCCTACTGAAGACAAAGCAATCTTGGAGGTTCTCAACTAGATTACATCTAAGAAAACATGCATTTTCCTAAGGATCAGAATTCTAAAAAATCTGGTTTATCACGTATCTGTTCTAATCACTAATTAATTATGTTCAATTTCAAAAATCACTGTAAGTAAATATTTTCACCAATAAAGATATAAATATGGGAAAGTTAAAGAGTGAGGGAAAAAGTGAAAGGAAAGGGAGAAAAAAGACTAAACTTTACCTACCACAGAGTGCACCAGCTCGTCCTTCCAAGGTTACCTGCCATGTAAATGAATCTCCCCGGCTTTTTTCTGTTTCCAGATCTTTAGGAGACACTGGAAAGACACACTTCCACAACAGCAGAACTCGAGCAAGGTGATGACTGACAACCGCAGGACCTGTAATTTATTCAACTTGTCAATTATTAAAGAACCCAAAATGTTACTCTTTAAAACTCAGGAAGTTGATAGCAACTTGTTCCAGGTCAAAAATCAGATGTGATACATCTGACTGGAATTTTTTTTTTTAAGAGCTCAGCCTCATCTCCATGGTATTCCTTTTTTTTTTTAAGATTTATTTATTTACTCAGGACCCTGAGATCATAACCTGAGCCAAAACCAAGAGTCAGATGCTTAACTGACTGAGCCACCCAGGTGCCCTAAAACATTAATTTAAAATTTTAATCTTTTTATGTTGATTATGAATATACAATAAAATATGATATACTAATCTTTTTTAAAAAAAGATTTTATTTATTTGAGAGAGAGAGAAACAGCATGAGAGGGGAGAGGGCCAGAGGGAGAAGCAGGCTCCCCACTGAGCCGGGAGCCTGATGTGGGACTCAATCCCAGGACTCCAGGATCATGACCTGAGCTGAAGGCAGTCGCTTAACCAACTGAGCCACTCAGGCACCCACTAATCTTTTTTTTAAAAAAGACTTTATTTATTTGAGAGAGAGGAAGGGAGAGCTCCTGCATGTGCAGGGGGAGGGGCAAAGGGAGAGGGAGAAAGAGACTCTCCTCTGAGTGGGGAGCCTGCTGTAGGACTCAATCCCAGGGCCCTGAAATCATGACCTGAGCCAAAGTCAGATGCTTAACCCACTGAGCCACCCAGGTGCCCCTAATCTCTTTCTTTAAAAGAGAAGGGATTTCTTGTAGTCTTCTGATAGAATTACTTTTTTCTGAAAAATTTTATTATTTGAAATACTGCATTTATTAAGTAGTTTATTTTCTCCTTTAATTAACCAAGATCATCAATATGGCAGGCATGAAACACCCAGCCAAAAGCAAATAAAGGCTTGGCCATATTATTCCTTCCCATCACTTTGTGAAATGACAACGTATGCCAGGGTCCAAATTTGAAACCATTAAAAAATGTAAAAACTCTTCTTAGCTCAGAGGCTGTATAAAAGAATTGGCAAGCCAAATTTGGTCCATAGGCTGAACCCTGACATAGTCCAATAAACCTCTTTAATCATCCCAAGAACATTATTTAAAGTGGTTCTTCATTTGTGATTAATTTAAGCTCCTTTTAAATCAAATTACTTCAGAGGTGTCAAAATGATTTACTGGTTAAATCCAGCCAATTTTATATCTTGGCAATAAATGATATTATAAAATAGATTTAAAATATAACTTTAATAAAGCAATAAAATTGGGTCTCAAAGTTATAGGATATAAACACAATAGTCATGACCATAAAATAATTACTGATTTTTAATAAATATAATTTAGTGAGCCCTATTCCCTTCAACTGCCTTATTGATATTACCAATTCTCAAAACAATTACAGAATTGGAGTCACAGGCTATGGTATGTTCTCCTGCCTACCCTTCATTGTGGAAATTTTTTTTTCTGAAGATGGATGTGAATGATTTTTGGAAAAGTCAGAGTCATTCAGAGTTAAACCTGAAAGGTAATCAAATTGGCCTATCCTACCTAAGGCTCATAAATTGTTTTGTTTTGTTTTGTTTTAAGATTTTATTTATTTATTTGATAGAGAGAGCATAAATAGGCAGAGTGGCAGGCAGAGGGAGAGGGAGAAGCAGGTTCCTCACTGAGCAAGGAGCCCGATGCGGGACTTAATCCCAGGATCCTGGGATCATGACCTGAGCCAAATGCAGACACTTAACCGACTGAGCCATCCAGGTGTCCCTCATAAATTGGTTTTGAAAAGAATCTCAAATAAGGAGATCTGAAAACATTTTGAGGAATGGAGTAAGTATATGGCTTCCTAAGGTAACTGCTAGAAGAAAAATGTTTGTGTGGATAAATTCTGGTACAAATTAAAAATTAGTCTCCTCAAATCATACATTACAGTATTTTACATTCAGAAAACACAGAGTACTGCATAGTCATGTAAACCTTCCACAGACTATTATTACCTAATGTCATCAGAGCTGCAATCAACAACCATCCAGCTTGTGTGCGCTGAGCTGAAAGACGACTGTTTTGTACAGCTGAGCAGAGCAAATCCTCCGCTAATGTCATAATAATCTATTTACATACAGAAGAATAAGGTAAAGAAGCATATCAATTTATAGGTTACTGGACAAAAGACAGCAACTAATAATCTCTTGAAAAAATGAACCCTTACATATAACGAATGTAAGTGATAAAGGACTCTCATTCATGTAGACTACACCACAGGACAACATCATAGAGAAAACTATAAAAAATTAAATTTAGGTTAAATACTGGCATATTAGGTTCTATACAGAAACCGTGTAATTCTTTGCAGAGCACATATTATGCCACTGTACAACTGTTCAAGTGAAGGTGCGTAGAATTTGAATTTACTTTTAGTTTTAAGCATTTATCTTAAATCTGTAATTACCAGAGAAAGTTTCCTTATAGGAATCTCCCTTTTTAAAAATTTGCATACCATTTTGATACCTGAGTGTCTGATAATCTTTCTAGAGGCAGTATACTAGAGATTAAAAGTACTTAAAATAGTCTCATATTGAAGTGAATTTCAGAGTGGGATTCATAAAAGTATTATATTTTAAGTCTACAAAATAGGCAAAACAAAAGAGGAAAAACCAGATTATTTCATACGTTATGGATAACGCATGCTTATACAGTAGAGAGGCCAAGAGGCATCTATTATGTCTGAGAAAACATCTGTTACCAAACACCTCTAGAAAAGCAGCAAGTATTTTAAGTTGGCATATAAATTTTCTAAACAGTTTTAAAACAACCAACCAACTTATTACTAACTTAGGACTACTTGAATAACAACTTGATAATAACTTGATAACACTCAATAAAAACAAGGATAAAATAAAACAATCCTTTCTGCCTAACTAGTAAGATCTGAGGATATTTAATTAAATACAGGCAATGGCAATTCTTCTTTTAGAAACATATGACAGAATGTTAGTCGTCAATCACCTTACTCAAGTGACATTGGCAATACTCAAAATAGTTTTACAACTTCTGAAGTAATGGTACATTCTTCTGCAAAGGTTAAACGGCAGATATATTATAATACTACCAATGACATAGGAGTGACAATGAGAAAGCAAGGAACAGTGATTTATTTATTAAGAAGTATGTATATGGGGGCGCCTGGGTGGCTCAGTCAGTTAAGCGTCTGCCTTCGGCTCAGGTCATGATCTGGCGGGGGTAGGGGGTGGGTGGAGGGAGGAGGTGTGTCCCTGCTCAGCAGGGAGTCTGCTTCTCCCTCTCCCCCCCCCCCCCCCCCCGCTTGCCCCCCCCCCCCCCCCGCCCGCTCACTTTCTCTCAAACAAATAACACCTTAAAAAAAGTACTTATATGTGTGTAAGGCCTAGGTTACGAAGGCTTCATGGTCAAACAACATTCTCTGATAACTCACAATTCCTAGTTATTCAATCCACTGTTGTCGTTATCTTTTTTTGATGTACACATTATCCCACTTTGGTCAGTGGAAGCCCCTTAAGTTACTTTCTGTATCCTTTTAAAATGAACACAGTAGTCATTGATGACTTCCTTGTTCTCTGGCATGACAAGGTATTTCAGGTTTACACTGTGCCTTTCCTGCCCCAGATCTGAAACCAGCCATTCCTTCATGGAGCCCTGACTGCCTTTTGCTAAAATGATGTTTAGAGCCATAATCTGGGTGCTAGGGCTTTTCCTTGCTACCAGGTTGTCACTGCTTTAGGTCTTGTCACTGGACAGAGTGAGGATTTAAGCATTTTTTTTTTTTTTTTTTAAGATTTTATTCATTTGACAGAGAGAGCATAAGCAGGGGGAGCAGCAGGCAGAGGGAGAAGCACATTCCCCGCTGAGCAGAGAGCCCAACTCAGGACTCGATCCTAGGACCCTGGGATCATGACCTGAGCTGAAGGTAGATGCTTAACCGACTGAGCCACCCAGGCGCCCCCATAGTGATATTTTCCATTCAAATGTAACATACTTAACGTTCTTGATTTTATAGCTACAGCTCTTTGCAGCTCTGTCCTCTACAATGCTATTTTTTTTAAATGCAATTTTATTTTTAATTTTTATTTATTAATTTATTCATTTTTAAACGTAATCTCTACACCCAATGTGGGCTCAAACTCACAACCCCAAGATCAAGAGTTGCATGCTCTTCCAACTGAGCCAGTCATGCGTTGGTGGTATAGTGGTGAGCATAGCTGCCTTCCAACTGAGCCAGTCAGGCGTCCCTATAATGCAATTTTAAATGCACTTCTATGGCAGAGCTAATTATATAGCAAAATAAAGCCTCCAGGAACAAATTCTGTTACTAAATGGAGATATTTCCAATAAAAAGCACAGAAAATATTCCCATTTAAGTGTAGATAAGACACTTTTAACTATCCCTTTATTTGTTACAGCAATTATTTCATAATATTTAAAAATTAAGTAATATAGCTGCTTTCTCAGAAAGTTGTCCTGTATGGCTTTGACTGGGTGATAAACACGAAGACAATTACGTTTTTAGAAAAAAATTGAAATGTCATTATCATATATGAAGAATGAAATCATTACCTTGCCCTTTCCATGAGGAATTCCTAAAGGACAATGTTTCACTGCTCCCAACAAAGCTGCCACAGCAAAACTAAAGCCAGTCACTGCTTCAGGTGAAGACTTAAGTACAGTAAGCCGTTCCAGGCAACGGTCTAAAAGAGGTGTTAGGTAAGAAGGTAATGCCACAGCAATGCAGTGTAAACACCAAGCTGCTGCTAGTCGAACAGAAATGCTAGGATGCTGAATAACTGAAATGACACTGTCAAGAATACCTAGAAGGACAAAAGAAAAAAAAAAAAAGACTTAGCTCTACGGATAAATTCACTTAGCCAAAAATAGTCAAAAGAATAAGCAGCCACACGGATATAAAATGTATTATCTTTATCAAAAGCCAAATCAGAATAGAAAAAAAAGATTTAAAAAGATACATAATTATAAATGATTTTTTTTTAAAAAGTAGGCTCCACACCTGGTGTGGAGCCCAACATGGGGCTTGAACTCAGGACCCTGATATCATGACCTGAGCCAAAGTCAAGAGTCAGCTGCTTAACCAACTGAGCCACCCAGGCACCCCTAAAGGATTTTTATATGCAAGAATTACTTCTCATATGAAAAATGATTTAAATTAATACACACACAAAAAATTTTATTTCCTAAATAAGCTAATGTTCTGCTTTTTTATCTTCAGACCATTATTCATTTGGTACTAGGAATTAAAAATTATTAATACATAACAAGAACACCTTAAAAAGAAATGTCACACTATGCTCCACCCTCCTCTTTTTAAAAAATCCCTTTTGGCACATTTATCTACATAATTAGTAGGCTTCCTATGTACCATAACACTTTTGCCTGAGAACAAAATGTTGAACAAAACTGAGGCTTTCCTAGGTCCTCAATGGGCTACTAACCAATTATGAAGACAATGGAGTACCGATACCAGTAAGAATAAAAGTCTATATTTGCTGTAATTCAACATACAACTTCATCAAAATACATAACGTTCATGTTGGCTGCTAAATTATATGGGATAAAGAGCTTACAAAACAAATATAATGCCAGCTTCAGTCAGCAGGAAATACGTACCACAGTTAAATGACAAAAGCCATCAAAACTGATTTATTATAATGATGAAATAAAAGACACATATTGTATGATTCCATTTATATGAAATGTCCATAATAGGCAAATCCATAGAGACAGGAAATATATTAGTAGTTATCAGGGGCTGGGGGAAGGAGAAATAGGGAGGGTGAACTTTTCGGTATGTGAATTCTCTCTCAAAGTGATTAATTTTCCAAGAAAAAGAAAATGGAGACTGCTTGAAAGGACCTTTGAGGAAGTGAATTACTTGTATCATATAGAAATTAATGTTTTCACTGCAGATGAGAGACAAGAGTTCAGGTTTGCTTTTCATTTTTTCCACGTTATCTTAAATATTTCCAGAAAGGGAGGACTAGAGGGTAACTTAGTGAACAACCTTTATAAATGAAAAAACTAAAATATACACATATTCTTAATAATCCTGATATATTTATATCATAAAACATCTCTAACAAATCTATAGAGGAATCTATAATAAATGAGTTATATGAGAAAGACTTGTTTCCTAAGAAGAAAGTTGTCCAGAATAAAAGTAAAAACAAGGTATTCAGACAAGTCGCAAAAACAGATACCTGCACTTGAATCCTGCAGTAAAGGTGCAACTGTGGTGCCAAGACTGTATAAGAGATTTCCAAGCTCTTGTAAAGCACACACCAGCATATGCTGGCTGGCTGTTACATCTGTGGAGCCAACCCGGGTTTCCACATTACCGTCATTCATCACAGCATCTGATAGAAGCATAAGATTTAACTACTTGTCAGTGTTTTATTAAAATATATTATAGGGGGTAGGTGTTAGGAGCAGAAAACATGGGGCGCCTGGGTGGCTCAGTTGGTTAAGCGGCTGCCTTCGGCTCAGGTCATGATCCCGGGGTCCTGGGATCGAGCCCCACGTCTGGCTCCCTGCTCAGTGCCTGCTTCTCCCTCTCCCTCTGCCTGCCACTCTGCCTACTTGTGCTCTCTCTCTCTCTCTCTGTCAAGTAAATAAATAAAGTCTTTAAAAAAAAAAAAGGAGCATAAAATATAAAGGCAAAAATTAATACCTCCTCTCTCTATACATGAAACCCTTAAGGCAGTTAAAGGAAATACTACAATGGGGACTTGCATCAATTGAGAAAGAATTGAACTAATACAACCAATTTAATTCAAGCAACCTGACCATCAATCCCTTAATTACTATTACAAGTGGCACTGAAAGGGAGAATGCATAGAAAACTAAAAAATATTCCAATTTCATTGGTATATAAGATAAACAGAGTGGACTTAAAATAGTACAGGAACTGGGATGAACTGATTGTTTTTTTCTTTTTTTTAAGGGGGGAGGGGCAGAGGGGAAAGGGAGGGAGAATCTTAAGCCGGCACCACGCCTAGCCCAGTGAGGAGCCTGACACCGGGCTTGATCTCACAACCCTGACATCACGACCTTCGCCGAAATCAAGAGTCGGATGCTTAACTGGCTGTGCCATCCAGGTGCCCCTGAGATTAACTGATTGTTTTGAAAACACTGTATCAACCTCTAGAGGAAGATTATGAATTCTGAGGAACTATTATCACCAGCCTTTAAGACTTGTATATATATACACGATAGTTATACGTTAGATAGTTTATGTCTCATCTATGTATCGACAACTTTACCCTAAAACAACTGACATCTATTACAAAAGTGTTTTTTTGTATTAATATAGTAACATATACCAGTCTAGCTTTTCCAAAAGGACAATTCCTTCAGCATTGTTAAAACAGACTGTCTTAGTAGATCCATACCCATGACTTTCTTTAACTTCCAGATAGCCTGGCAAATATCCTTGGCAGCAGCAATTTGAGCCTTTTCTCCAAGAAGACCTCCTATAGTAGCTCGAAGGATAAATGAAACACAACGGCGACCGCAGACAGCATCAGTCTGAGTTTGGGTGGCTTTAGGGTGTGACTGTGACACAAGGCTTAGGATATGAGAAAGAAAGGCAGCAAAATTTTTCTCTAGCCATGTTCCTCCTAATGTTGAAACAAATACCACATAAGCCTAAAAAAGAAAAGAGTTTTATCTTCAAAATGAAATAATTTCATTGAATGAAATGAATTAATATTTTCTCTTCCACAAAATATACAAAATTTCTTTTTATTCTTTCCTCATTTATAGCTGCTTCAGCTATATAAACGTAATAGTATTTTTCTGTCTGTATTAAGCCCAAACTGAAGTACACAGTCTTTCAACTGGGACTTCATTTGTGCTGCATTTTTATTTTGGTCAGACTATACCAAGTTTCAGGATAACCAGCATAGCCAGCTAATATGGAGACTGTGTCTATGGCTCCTCCAAACAAAGGATTCAAGCTCTTTAATATTCTGAACAAGAAACCCCAAAATGAACATGAACACACTGTAAGAATTAAATATGTTCTAACACCGTAACTCTAAGAGAATTTAGTTCTAGAAATGTGAAAGGAAACTTTACAGTGATGAATCACTGCTCTTTCTTTTCATGAATGTTTATGATTGGTCTCACTCCAGAGATACAAAGACAGTAGTTTCCTTATGTAATCTGTTTAGAAATACAGTTTACAATTATACTGGCACATCTTACATTTTGAAGAAATCTATTATCTGTATACTGTATAAAACATTTTGAGGACATATGTGAATTTTAAAAAATACACATTTGCTTTGAACCACAATGACATTTAGAAAACAATACAGAGACCTCTGTGTTGTTTTATTCTAAGATACTTTTCCTAGGTTTAGCTTAGATTATATGCTATGATCTTTACTTAGGAGTTGAAACCAAATAAAATGGAAATACAGTATTTCCCATACTGAATGATATGTACCTAGTATGTACCTTAAATCTGAACTGTACAAGCACACAAAAGCACAATGGAAAACATGTTAAACTATAAGACACATGAAAGCGCAAGGCCTAGAAACAAATGTTTGTATTTCAAAGGAAATAAAAATTTCCCATTATTAGGAACTTAAAACACATTGTGAATAATAGCCTATTTCATTGGCTTTTAGGTAACTAAGGTTCTCTTACTTGTAACCTAACTTTCAAAGAGTGGCCTTACCATCTGTTTTATAAATATGAGAGCAGAAGTGATGACCCTGCACAGTATCACTTATGCCCAGAGTATTCAGATACTAAAATTCTCATTATAGGCCAGTGAGTATTACATGTAGATACTCATTTGTGACTCTAACCTGAGTAACTCCAACTCGAACATCCCTACTGACTGAACTGGTTCCTTTCAGCATATCTCCACTGGCTCGAAGAAATCCTGAACTCCCACGTAGAAACCCTGTTCCTAGTAATTCCAGAACTTCCTCCAGAGATACTCTGCGAATGCTTTGACGTGAGACTGCTATAACAAAGAACAAAACAAAACATGTGATTTGTACTTTACAGAGACTAAAATTTTAATGCATGATCTTGATTTGCATGATCTCGGTAAGCATGTTATAGAAACAAAAATAAACTAAAAATCCAAACAAAATGCAAAATTGACAGGACATTACACACATTAACATACAAAAAGTTATGCAAGGGTTCAGAGGTCAAATCATAACGGACTCTGAAGTGTCATGTCAATGACATTTTAAGACTAAGCTACTTCGGGATTATGCCCTATTGCCCTCTTTTTCTTTTTTTAATAGATTTTATTATTTATTTGACAGAGAGAGAGAGAGTACAAGCAGGAGGAGCGGCAGGCAGAGGGAGAGGGAGAAGCAGGCTCCCTGCTGAGCAGGGAGCCCAATGCAGGGCTCGATCCCAGCATCCTGGGATTATAACCTGAACCAGACAGGGTGCCCCTACTGCCCTCTTTTCCACAGTAGAAGGCTAACCTTTTTTTTTTTAATTTTTAAATTTTTTTGTTTATTTATTTGAGAGAGCATGAGCGGGGGTGGGTGGAGGGGGCGGCAGAGGGAGAGGGAGAAGCAGACTTCCCAGGACCCTGAAATCAGGACCTGAGCCAAAGGCAGACGCTTAACCAAATGAGCCACCCAGGTGCCGGAGGCTAACCGTCTTCTAAAACAAAAAACATTAACTGTCCGTGCTCTCCACAAATGAAAATGCTTATAGCTTTAAAAGTTTAAAATGCTTTAAAAATTCTTTTTAAATACTAAAAATGCCAAAATCATAATTTTACACTTCCAAGTACTCTACAACTCTTAATGAAACTTATATAAAGTAACCACCATATCCTATTTTTTAAAATTCTCAACTGCAGGTACAACTTTTGTTATATCCTTAGTCTCTGAAGAAATCAAAGCAAAATATTACTAAACTGATCAGTTGGCCCTTAGGCTACAATAATCAAGAGATTAGTTAGGGCAGAATGTGTCTTCACATTTGTTTGCAGTATGACACAGCTGAGTTTCTCCCTGTGAATATCTAGGGAACAAGATCTCTTAAACACACACACACACACACACACACACCTTTCTCCCTTTCATTCTTCTGAATAATGATGGTCATGAGCTCTGACCCTTATTATTGGCTCAAGTCATACACAGTAGAGAAATAAACTTCCATTAATCAAAATTATGAACAAAAAATCTACTCCTCAGCATAAAGTAGAAATAACCATCTGAAACAAATGAAAATCCATGTTGGCATTTGGGAGAAAAACATTAGTGAACAGTATAAAATCCATGCCCTCATGAATCATAAATTCTAGGAAGGAAAGAATAATAAACATAATAAATGACTAAGTATAGAGTATGCTAGACAATGATTAAAGCCATGCAAAAAATAGAGCTCAGGCTCAGGAATACGGGGGAAGTGTTTGTGATTTTAAATAGGGTAGTCAAGGTAAGATTCATTGGAAAGGTGACACCTGAACATAGTTTGAGGACTGTGAGGGAATCAGGCATGCAGATAGCTGGAGAAAAAGTGTTCTAGGCAGAGGAAATAGCTAGGGCAAAAAGGCCTTGAGGAAGAATATGATGCCTACTGGGTTTAAGTAGAGTTATGTGAACAGAGCAATGGAGGACTTTAGTAGGGGACAGGCCAGAGTGTAAAGATGGGGGAAGAGAAGGCACTGGTCTTTGTAGATCATTATAGTAAGGATGTTAAGTTAAGTGAGGTGCCAATGAAGGACCCTGAGCAGAGGAGTGATATAATCTGTCACTTTGCTTCTGTGCAGAGAGAAGACTGTAGAAGGGGGTTAAAGGGAGAAGTAGAGAAACCAACTGGAAGCAATTTAGTAATTGAAGCAAGAGATGATGATGGCTTATATGAAGGTGGTTGCAGAAGAGTGGAGTCTGGATAAACATGTATTTTTAAGTTTTTATTTGAAAAATTTTCAAAATTAATTACAAAAAGAGCTGCAAGAATAGTAAAATAAACTCCCATGTACCCTTCACCTAGACTCACCATATTCTCTTTATCACTTTTTCATTTTTGAAGAGTTTGTTCATGGCTAGTAGTTTTATACAACAGCACCCAATTTGAGTTTGTTTAGTATTTCCTCAGAATTTTTGGCAGGAGAACTATGTAAGTAATGTTGTAAGCCTTCTCAATGCATAACATCAGAATGCACTATCAGGTTTGGGGTCAGTCTGTCCCTACATTAGTGTTATGATCCTTGAATACTTGAATAAGGTTTGTCTGCCAGGTTTGTCCACTGTAAAATATCAACTTTCCTTTTGTAATTACTATGCAACCTGTGTGGTAATACTTTAAGACAGTATAAATACGCTGTAACCTATCAAAGTTTCATCCAACAATGCACTGAGCATTCCTACCTGCAATAATTGTTACTATGACTGCAAAAAGGTCATTATCTAACAATCATTCCTTCTGTATTTATTAGTTGGCATTCTACTGTAAAAAAGAGCTTTCCCTTCTCCTTTACTTATTTTCAGTATGCACTCATAGATTTCTTTTTTATTTAATAGGTAATAATCCATTTCTGTCATTATTAATTTTGCTTCCAATACTGTCCTGGATTTGACCAGTGGAATTATCTTCAAAGAGCTGGCCAGTGGGAGGACTTAACTTTTTTTGACACAACAGTATGTTCCAAGGTCATCTTCAGACATTTCCTTCACCAACCCCCAAAATAGCCAATTCTCCAAGGGGTCCTCATTCTGGGTATGTTTTAAGATAGTCCAGTAGAGAAGCTATTGAGTGTGAGAGATAAGAATCATGGGTGACTTTACAAATTTTGGATTTGAACACTTGGAAGGACAGAGTTGGCATCAACTGAGATTAGCAAGCCTGCAAGTAGAACAGGTGTGTGAATGTTCTAGAGGAGGAGAGATCAGGTATTCACTTTAGGAGTTCTATTGAAACATCAAATAAACATCGGAACAGATGTCAAACGGGAAGCTAGATCTGAGCCTGGTGCCCAGGCTAAAAATATAGATCCAATAATCCCTGACATATAGATGGTATTTAAGCCATGAGACTAGGTAAGATGACCAAGAGGATGAGCATACACATACGGCAAAAGAACAAGTACTAGGCAAGGGGACTCTTCTATAAAAAGATAAGCAATCAACAGAGAAGACAAAACAGGAATTTCTAGTGAGGAAAAAGGAAAACAAAGAGAGAATGAAGTCCTATAAGCCCAGTGAAAAAAAACAAGGAAGAGGATCAGCTGAGTTAAATGTTGCTGAAAGGTCAAGTGAGACAACTGAGAACTGCCCACTGGCTTTAGCGTGGCTGAGTATAAACATCAGCTCAAAAAGGGCAGGGTTTTTCTTTTGTTCAATGACATATCCCATGTGCTCAGAAAAGATCCCAGCCAAGTATAAACAAGTATTTATTTATTGAATGAATGAATGAACATGGAGGTCTTTGATGACCTTAACCAAAACAGTTTTGGTGGAGTGAATGGGGGGAAATCCTAACTGAAGTGAGTTTGAAAGATATGGCAGGAGGGAAACTAAAGACACTATCAAGAACTCTCCTGAGGAACTTTGATGCAAAAGGAAGAGAAATGGTGCTCCAACTGGCTAGGAAGTAAGATACAAGAATTTTATTTATATTTATTTATTGATTTATTTATTTTTTAAAAGATTTTATTTATTTGACAGAGAGAGACACAGCGAGAGAGGGAACACAAGCAGCGGGAGTGGGAGAGGGAGAAGCAGGCTTCCCGCTGAGCAGGGAGCCCGATGTGGGGCTCGATCCCAGGACCCCGGGATCATGACCCGAGCCAAAGGCAGACGCTTAACGACTGAGCCACCCAGGCACCCCAGAATTTATTTTTTAGATGGGAGAAATAAAAGCATGTTTTTGTAGGTAATAATCCAATAGAGAGGGAAAAGCTGGTATAGGAGAGGGGAGACTTCCTAGAGCAATGTCCTTGAGCAAGTGAGAGAATGATATATATTAAATTATATATATTAAAAGATCACATAAATTCCCCACAACTTGTTCCAATGATAAGAAAGTGTCATACTCAATCCCTACTTTTTAAAAAATTTTATTTATTTATTTATTTAGAGCACACGAGTAGGGGGAGGGGGAGTAGGAAGGGAGAAACAGGCTCCCCACTGACCAGGACCCCGGGATCATGACCTGAGCTGAAGGCAGCCGTTTAACCGACTGAGCCACCCAGGTGCCCCTCAATCCCTGCTTTTTAAGTGCCTTGGAATAACCTACCACCTGCCTGAAACCTGTTAGTTTTACTAGGAAAATCATTTTAGCTCTGTACTTCATAATCTTTGCATATTGTAGTTGAGTATACAAACCTCCACTGCATTTGTTTTTTCTTTTCTTTTTTTTTAAAGATTTTATTTATTTATTTGACAGAGAGATAGACAGAAGAGCACAAGCAGAGGGAGTGGCAGAAGGAGAGGGAGAAGCAGGCTCTGCAATGAGCAGGGAGCCCGATGCGGGACTCGATCCCGAGACTCCAGGATCATGACCTGAGCCGAAGGCAGACGCTTAACCATCTGAGCCACCCAGGCGCCCTGCATTTGTTTTCTAAATTATTAAGCACTATGTTGCTATTAGTCCTTGACCTTAAAAAAATCTATTATGGTATCTAGATCACTTTTTAGTTGTACAAAAATAACTCAATTATTTGGAAGCTAAAACCTACAGAGGCAAGATGATAGAATTTCTAACAAAAGATTAGGCCAAGGATTTTTATCGTGGGTGAAGCTGATTCTTCACTTTGCTTAGTCTGATTACAAAAACACTAGTATCAGTTTAGTGCTACCATCGAAGCATATACATTTAAATATTTATTCATAATTCTTATGCAATTCTACACTTCCTTGTTTTTACTGAAACCATGTGCTACTGCTAGTGATACATTTATAGAAATGAACAATTCACATTTAAAAAGGATTTGATTAGGGGTGCCTCGGTGGTTCAGTCAGTTAAGCGGCTGCCTTCAGTTCAGGTCGTGATCCTGGGATGGAGCCCCGTATTGGGCTCCCTGCTCAGCAGGCAGCCTGCTTCCCCCCGCCCTCTGCTGCTACCCCTGCTTGTGTTCTCTCCACTCTCTCTGTCAAATACATAAATAAAATCTTTAAAAAATAAACAATAAACATGTCTTCCAATTTCAATTTCTTAGGTGGCTTAAGATTTAACCTCCTAAATGTCCTGAACAACTTTTTTTTCTGGTTTGGGTTTTTTTGGTGACTTCTTCCTGTTCCCATTCACCTTTCCCTCACCTCCCAATAAATAAGACAGCCTTACTGAATTATAAGATTAGAAACACCATAATAAAAATAAAACTTCATTATAAATTTTATTTAAAATCTCAACTAGAGAATCAGGGGACTGTAAGTTTGATAATGTCCCCCAGGTGACTGTGACATGCTGTACTTCCTGTCCTTTCCCATCACTGGTTAAAAAACATTAGCTTTAGAAAAAAAAAAATTTCCCTTTATATAACTATAAACAATTTCTCCAGCATGCTTCTCAAACTTTAATGTGCATACAAACTGTCTGGAGATCTTGTTCAAATGAGAATTTGGATTTAGTAAATTGTGTTTGGCTTGGGTTTCTGCATTTCTTACAAGCTCCCAGGTGATGCTAGTACTCCTGATCTGCAGATGTTTGAGGAGTAAGTTTCTATAGAACAAACACATTTGCATTTGTGTGATTGTTTATTCTTTGGAGACAGAATGATAAAGCAAGTTTTCAGTTACTCATCAATGTTTTATATACACTGTTGATTAAACCCAGGCAAACTCTCTTGTTTTCAAAAATACCCCATCCCTGCTCACTGCCTAGAAGCATATAAATAAAAAGTAACACAAAGCAAATTGTCCAAGTACAGTGAATTTCAAATACCTGTTGTTTGGAATTATTTACATCATTGCTCCCTTATACCAACCTAGAAAATGGCAAGCCGAATACAGGTAATCAAATTCATGTTGCTTAAAAAAGAATTAAGATTTAGATCATATCTATTATTGGATAACAATTAACAATTTACTTAAAAAAAAAAAGTAAAGGCCATAAAGGAAAGATGATGACTGAATAAAGTACATTTCTTCAAGAGTTTTTTTCCTCAAATGTTTACTAAATTGTTTGAAAATGAACTTTTGGGACCTACAGCAATGTTTACAAACTAAAACGGATTTTTAAAATATCCTGCCTCTTTTCAAAATTAATAATGGGTAGTAGTAATACCACATTATATTTGTTTAAACCAACTGGGAAAAAATTACAATAGACATTTTGAAAATAATTATACAAATTTACCTGCTCCTGGATGTTTAGAAATTATAGCTTTAGCCAACACTGTGCCTAGTAGCTTTGAAACTGAAATCCGCACATCATAATTGGAACCTTCAAAGGACTTAAAACATAGTGTGGCCACACTATCCAGGTCTGTACTCCACATAAAGATGGCCTCTTTCTGAAGTTCAAGGAGACACTATTTAATTGAAAAAACAGACATTAACGAAAAACAAACTGTAAATGTCAGGTTCAGATCTACATAAGTTATAGAAACTATCAAGATCTAAAAAAATTATATACACATCCAAAGTATCTAAACAATGATTGCAGAGACAACAAATGAATACTTACTAAAAGTCATAAAAATTATACTATATAAAACAATGTGTCCACAGAGGATGGGAGGAGAACCCATTCTAACTCAGTAGGCTAGGAAAAACGTCTGAAGAACCAATCTGCTGGCTATGAGCAATTGTGAGAATAACTACAACATAAACAACTTTACTGTCCTATCTGACCAACTGTATTAAGAAGCCATGATAATTCTGCTGAAGATCACAAGACTTGGCCTAGATCTGCAGAGGACTAAACTGCCTTATGTTGATTCTGTTTCCTAGCTTGCAAAAAGTGACATATTCAAAAGAAATGAAAATATCAAAATCTAAATCCTAGACTTAACAAAAAAGAAGGCATGATAAAAACAAATCACTTTCAAATAACATAAACTTTACATGTAAACTTTAGTTTACAAAACTATAGAGAGGAAGCATAGTAGAGTGAAAGGAATACTTAAGAGTCGTGGTAACCTGAATTCCCCACCCTCCAACAATATTCTGTGAACTATCTGAAGAACCCTGGGAAATTCATATAACTCTCTGGACCTCAGTGTCCTCCTATGCCAAAATAAGATGGGCTGATTTCCAAGGTTGTAGCTCTGAGATCATGTAGTTGTTAACAGGGATACTAATTTAATTTTCTTTGTATTTATTTTGAGAAATTCTACTTATTAGACCATTTTACCTTTGCAGCAGCACAACGAACAGCCATGGATCTATCTGTTAAGCAGGATTTAGCAGCTTTATAAACATCCCTGTGGCAAGGCGTAGCAGCAGCTCCTAGTCCATTCAATATATTCTGCAAACTCAACATAATCTCATATCGACCTTGAGACTACCAAAAAGAAAAAATTTAAATAAGAAAAAAATTTCACTGTGAAAAGTAGCATTAAGCATCAAAATTTCTCTCATGTACTAGTGAAATACTTCAGTATCTGTATACACTAACCAACCCATCTGATATCAAGAGACATGAACAGCTGTTATTTTATGAAGTGTTTACTATTTGAAAAGTGTTATGTGTATATATTTCAACACAATACAAAGGGTTGATATGAAGATTAAATGAAATTATATGAAAAATCCTAGCACAAAGCTTGCATGTTGTTAAGCATTCAATAAATGGTTGCTATTAATGAGGTAACATGGTAAGAGTTCAGGGACTGCCATCTAGCAGCTAAGTGACCTTGGGCAAAACAGTTTATCTGTGAAATGGACATATCCACCTCACAGGTTGTTGTGAAGATCAAACAAGTTACTACACGCAAAACGCAAAACGCTGAGAATAGTGCCTGGGATATAGTAAATGCTCAATAGATTTTATAGCCATTAATATTTTATCATTTATTGGGCTGAGTAGTTGAACTCAGAGGACAAAAGTCTGCGCTTTAGACTTAAAAAGACCCGGGGCTGAATCTTGCCTCTGATCCTTAGCACTTGGGTGACTTTAAGTTGTGCTTATTTCTCCATCTATAAAATGAGAATAAGATGAAACCCATACAGCCAGTGTGAGAAGTAAATAAGTCCTTGTGGGGAAAACATTCACCACAGTGCCTGGTACATAATAAATACTCAAAAAATAGTAGCTGTTTATATTACTGATATTTTAATTAATGCCCCAAACAACTTCTATATCCCAGGAAGTTAAGGCCACTCAAAATAACTAAAGTTGGGAGAAGACAAAGATCAACATCAACCACCATTTTCATAGGAATGTTATCAATTTATCTTTGTCCAAAGGAGCACAACAGTGAGTAATTAATAGGTGGACATAACCAAATGGGTCCCAAGGTGAAACTTCTGAACTTTCTTTCTATCCCAACTTTATGTTGTCTGTTACTGAAGGGTGTGAATTAAAGGTGGGAACCCTTTGGATATCTCCAACATGTTGCAGTACTGATCAACTAAGTCATAAAGATAAAAAATAGCAAGAAATAAAATCTTCAGCAGTAACTTTAAAATTTCTGAGACTTACAGAGTAATCCTGTTAAACATGGGGCCTAAAAAGATTATAGCTTAACTAATGGAGTTAAGTGGAAAGAAAGTTTAAAGTGGCCGTTCCTCAGCAGATAAAAGTTCTTACAAAGATTTCCTTTTAAATAAAACCCAGTTTATAGATGTTAACAATCTCTTCTGCTGAATCACTTTCTTCAGTCTTTTAGCAAACCACTGCTTAGAACTGATTGCCTGAGTAGATTCAATCACTAGTTTTTTGTTATGGACTTCAATTCTTAAAGTTCTTGAATAAGCTATGTTCTTTTTTTTTTTTTTTTAATTTTATTTTTTAAAATAATCTCTACACTCAGCATGGGGCTTGAACTCACAACCAAGAGTTGCATGCTCTACTGACTGAGCCAGCCATGCACCCCAAATCAGCTACATTCTTCTGGAAATTTATCATATTTTACATGTGAACTTTTTTTTTTTAAAGAATTAATTAATTAATTAATTAATTAGAGTGAGCGGGAGAGAAACAGCATGAGAGGGGAGAGGGTCAGAGGGAAAAGCAGGCTCCCCGCTGAGCCGGGAGCCCGATGTGGGACTCGATCCCAGGACCCTGGGATCATGACCTGAGCTGAAGGCAGTCGCTTAACCAACTGAGCCACCCAGGCGCCCTAAATGTGAACTTTCAAATTCAGGTCGTGATCTCAGAGTCTTGAGATGGAGCTCTGTGTCAGGCTCTTTGCTCAGTGTGAAGTCTGCTTGGAGTTTCTCTCTCCCTCTCCCCCTCCCCACAGCACATGTGCTCTCTCTCAAATAAATAAATAAATGTTTTTTTTTTTTTAAATGTGTGGGCAACTAGATAGCATTTTTAAAAATTATTTCAGAGCTGTTTTCTAGACTTCTTTTCTAGGTAAAGTTAGAACAAGAACTGGTATATTGTTTTTATATTTAAAGGTGCTGAGTTATCCTTAAATATTAGGGACCACAGATTTAAAATTTTTGATAAACACACATACAAATGCTTTAATTTCAAAAATGACTGGTGAGAGGCACCTGGGTGGCTCAGTCATTAAGCATCTGACTTCCTGCTGAGTAGGAAGCCTACTTCTACCTCTCCTACTCCCCCTGCTTGTGTTCCCTCTCTCACTCTCTGTCAAATAAATAAATAAAAATCTTAAAAAAAAAAAATGGTGAGTGGCGCCTGGGTGGCTCAGTCGGTTAAGCATCCACCTTCAACTCAGGTCATGATCCCAGGATTCTGGGATCCAGCCCCACATCGGGCTCCCTGCTCAGCAGGGAGCTTGCTTCTCCCTCTGCCCCTCCCCCTGCTTGTGCTCTCTCTTTTTCTCTCTCTCTCTCTCATAAATAAAATCTTAAAAAAAAAGATTAGTGAAACTATAGTTGTCAAGAAATTACAGTATCTTGGAAGCCAAATGAAGAGACAGTTACAAAAACAAAGGATATTCCACACTGGTAAATGATCACAAATCAGTAAGGCTAAGGCTGAGAATATATTCCCCTGGCAACTAAAAGGTTAACCAGATCCTGGTCATACTTATATCCTTCAAGCTCTTTCCCAACCTGATTATATTCCTTACTCCTTTCTGATGCTGGTAGAATACTAATCCATCCATCAGGTATCCAGTAGTTACCAACTACGTATCTGGATCCTTGTTGACAAACACTTGCTGTAGTACTAGTGTTAGGGGAAAAGGTGATGTGAAGGGAAGAAGCAGGGATGGGTCTGCCAGAGAAATACCTTAGCTTTTGCCGATTCGGATTTATCCAAAATCGTAAATTGCATTATTGATTTTCTAATATAGATTTAATATACAAGAGATATGTGCATCTCCTAGAAATATTTCATTTATGGATATATTTATATATATACCTATGTATGCTTACCATAGGTAAAGCATTTTTACTGGCTCAAGAAACCATAAAACACAAAACCATAAAATACTTCTTATTCTTTTTCTTTTGATGTAATAAAAATTATAGTTTATCTTTTTATTCTTTGGTTGAACTTGTGGTTACTCACCTCTGCACTCTTCATAGCTTTAAGAATATTCCCCACTGTACCGGTAAAGGTGTTAACCAGCATTCTACCCAATTTCTTGTACAAGGAACCCAAACATACCACTGCAGCACTGAAACAACATTTAGATTAGAAATTAGTCATGAATGAAAAAACAGGAATAAAAAAAATCTTAGACTATGTAAAAGTGACTATTTAATTTTACTTTTAAAGGATAAAATTGCCAGAATCTATTCCACTATTAAATCCTAAGGTATGATGCTTGCATGAATACCAAATAATTACACTTTCAATAACAGTAATTAAAAAAAAAAATGTATCTTCAAATAATTGAAACCTCAGCCCAAATATTCCATTCCCTCAAATTTTTTTATAAAATAATTTTTCATGAAACTGACCTTCATATATTAGATAATCAAAGATAATCTTAAAGATACAAGATAAGAAAAACAGGAAATAATGTTTTTATCAAGTTTGAAATCTGAAAACTCCATGGGAAAATACATTCTGTTCTAAGCTAAAAATTAGATCAACAAAAATTTCTGTAAAATTACTATTGTGCAACCATACATGGCAAACTACTTTCTCTAAAATAACAGATGAAAAAATGAATTGAATCCTATGGAGAAAGAAACTAAGCTGTTCTTTTTAGGAGCTCAGAAGAGTATTTTTCTATGTGGTATTTACTATTAACTTTTACTACGAAGAGCTAATAAATTAAAAGAACACCAAAGATTTGAAGAACTCAAAATACTTTTTTTTTTTTTTTTAAGATTTTATTTATTTATTCATGAGAGACAGAGAGAGAGAGAGAGAGAAGCAGGCTCCCAAGGAGCAGGGAGCCCGATGCGGGACTTGATCCCAGGACCCTGGGATCATGACCTGAGCCGAAGGCAGACGCTTAACCATCTGAGCCACCCAGGCGCCCTCAAAATACTTTTTCTTAAACACTCACTCAACTGCTAAGATTTTTTGTATTTATCTTTTTTTTTTTTTTAAAGATTTTTTATTTATTTGACAGAGAGAGATACAGCGAGAGGGAACACAAGCAGCAGGAGTGGGAGAGGGAGAAGCAGGCCTCCCGCAGAGCAGGGAACCCGATGCGGGGCTCGATCCCAGGACCCTGGGATCATGACCTGAGTCGAAGGCAGACGCTTAACGACTGAGCCACCCAGGCGCCCCTTTTGTATTTATCTTTAAAACACTTTTTTTTAGGGGCGCCTGGGTGGCGCAGTCATTAAGCGTCTGCCTTTGGCTCAGGTCATGATCCCAGGTCCTGGGATCGAGCCCCATATTGGGTTCCCTGCTTAGCAGGAAGCCTGCTTCTCCCTCTCCCACTCCCCCTGCTTGTGTTCCCTCTCTCGCTGTCTCTCTCTCTCTGTCAAATAAATAAATAAAATCTTAAAAAAAAAAAACCACCCACAAAAAACCACTTTTTTTAATAGTTGACATATATTAGTTTCAGGTGTACAATAGTGATTCGACAATTATAAACATTACAAAATGCTCACTACAGTAAGTGTAGTTATCATCTGTCATCATACAATGTTATTACAATATTATTGATGATATTCCCTATGCTGTACTTTTCATCCCTAGGACTTGTTTTTATAACTAGAAGTTTATACCTCTTGATCCCCCTCACCTATTTCACTTGTCTCCCTAACCTATTCCCCACTCTGGCAACCACCAGTTTGTGTTCTATATTTATGAGTCTTCAACTGCTACATTTTTAGTGAGACAGTTCTGATTCCCAAATCAAGACTTCAAATACATCTAAAATATTTTTTAGAGGAACAGTCTCTCAATCAATGGGAAAACGTTAGATGTTTTTTAAAAGTTAGATTTAAAAAATGAGTGAAACAACTTGTATTCAGTTTCAAAATAATTATCAAGTAGTTTGGGTTCTTTAGAAAAATGATTCAACAAGGAAGCACTATTTTGTTTTATGTTCAGTTTTAATATTTAACTTACAGCTTTGTGGGAAGATAACTTGGAGAATCATCTTTGCTACGAATAAGATCATTACATTTATCGATTGTCTCATAAACAGAGAATGTGTCACCAATACTATAAAGAACGCCTAGATTTTTAGCAAGGAGTTTGCGGGTAGGAGGGCCTGGGGAGCTGTTCAACAAAGATAGGAGCTGTTCAACAAGAGTCTTCTGTTTCTCCTTTACATCATTCTAGAAAGGAAGGTAACAAAAAAGACAATTCAAAGTCAACATAATTACATATAATCTTCTAATACAATTCTTCTTTCATATATTTAAGAATTAAAAACTCCAGAAAAATACAAAATTATTTTGACTGAAAATTACAAATAAGTGGGTGGTGTAGTCATCATACCACACAAGGTAGTTTGCTACCCTGCAGGTATCTCCAAAAAATAATTTCGGGGCCACAATATACTGGAGTCTCTGTGAAGAAAGGTAAGGGTTCTATTTCTTCTATACCTTTCTTCTTCTGTTGTACTTGTATTTTAACCAGAGGTTCTTTGTTATTAAGTCTCTGCCCCATATATATCTGTATAAATAAGCAGGAACTATAATCTATCATGAGTTGACCTTGTAATGAATGATTGTGTTACTCAGATCTTTTTCTAAGTTTAGTGCAATTTTCTTTCTGCAAGCTTATGCATCTAAATGCCAGTAATGTTACTCCATTTTACTTGTCTGCTTTCTGAAAAAGGAGTACAGAATACCATTATAATAATAATGGTATTTAGGTGCTCACTAAGGCGTAAGCTTCCACAATGAAGTATTTGTTAGTATGGATTTTTGTCTTGTTAAATTCCAAATGTCTCCATGAGTACTGTCTCTGCATCACTTTTGCACTACATATAGTATTGTTATTATGTAGAAGAATATCCTCATTTTTAGTAGGAGATGTACGCAGAGGTATTTAAGGTGCAGTACCACCTCATACGGCTCAGTAAATCAATCAAATATGGTAAAATGTTAACTGCTGAATGTAGGTGAAAAGTATGAGTGATTTGTTTTCTTTTTTGGAAACTATTTCATAAGCTTAAGAATGAATATGTTTACTAAAAGACTTCTAAATTCAAATTCTCCTTAAAGAGCTCACAACTTTTTTAAAGTGAAACTCCCGTTACAATATTCAGCAGTATATTACACAAGGGCTTCATGCATATGAAGGTGAAGAAGATAATGAAAATGAAATCTAACAGAATGTAGTTTAGAGCTAGTTTTTTATATTTTCATATATTTTTTAAGTAATATAAAAAACATTGGCTGATTTCTTCCTGCTTTTTGAAAGAATAAACTTCTTGTAGTATTTCATTATAAACTCTTAATAAGGTCTAGCATTTGAAAGCTAACTTACGTTATTCTGGACGGAACTAGAAAAGCAAACCAAAGGACCTAAACATTATCTGGTACTTAAAAAAGCACAAAAAAGTTTGCAATTTTACCCACCCTGCTGGTCGCCAGCAAGAGCTTCTCCAAATATCTCAACCAATCGAAAATAAACTCTGCCTTCTGAACTTCACCTAGCTGATTGTATGCTTCTTCATTCAGCAATAAGCTATGAGCTAATTCCATTCCTTGCAAAAAAT
Organism: Mirounga leonina; assembly: GCF_011800145.1. Taxonomy (NCBI): domain Eukaryota; kingdom Metazoa; phylum Chordata; class Mammalia; order Carnivora; family Phocidae; genus Mirounga; species Mirounga leonina. The sequence goes on along the minus strand of NW_023270839.1, from coordinate 293,371 downwards.
TCTCCTAGCTGGTCACGATTCTTCTCATTAAACTTCAATCATATACCTAGAAAAAAATCTGTAATAGAGGAAAAGAACATATTTAAAAAGGAAGGCAACTGTAATACTGGAAATACAGATAGAATGCTACAGGTAATTAAACTAAAAACATTTATATACATAGCTCATATTCCCCTAAACAAATCTGTCTTTTATAGAGAAGCCAGTAAGTAAAGATGTGTTAGAAAACCAGATGGGACTCTTTCCGCCATCTTGGAGCCTACAGAGGCCTGCTGGGAATCTGCTCCTAAAATATATCTGGAAGGTTGTGGTCCACGGCCATTTTTGCTGGCTATAAGCAGGGTCTTCAGAACCAGAGGGAGCACACAGCTCTTCTTAAAACTGAAGATGTTTATGCTTGAGATGAAACTGAATTCTATCTAGGCAAGAGATGTGCTTATGTGTACAAAGCAAAGAACAACACAGTGACTCCTGGTGGCAAACCAAACAAAACCAGAGTAATCTGAGGAAAAGTAACTCGTGCTCATGGTAACAGTGGCATGGTTCATGCCAAATTCCAAAGCAACCTTCCTGCTAAAGCCATTGGCCACAGAATCCATGTGATACTGTACCCATCAAGGATTTAAACTTAATGAAAAGTAAGTAAATAAATAAAGATGTAGAAAAAGAAAAAAAAGAAAGACAAAAGAAAGAAAATCAGATGGGAGACCTAGGCGAGGGCTTTTCTTTCTTTTCATTCATTTTTTTTCTCCTAGAGAGTTTATTAGTATAAAATTACTTATAGTATCAGATCATCATAATTAATATAAATGTGAGAAGAGTCTCCTTATAAGATAGTAGTCACAAACTGGTACCCTGGTGGCCAAATTTACCCTGCAACATATTGGGGGAGAAAGGACTTACTAATATTTAAGCATAAGATTTTACATGAAAACCTGTGTCCATATCCCCATATAGCAACAAATGGCTGAATCTAAGAGAGGGACCTTCCAGCAGGCCGTTACTGCCACCTGGCCTGCCTCATTCATTTACAGTATTTGCCAACTTCTTCACGTATTTAAGTTTTCAACTCCTACTCTTTATCTTACTTGTGTCCTTCTGGCTTGGGCCAATATTCTGGATTCTGACCATGCTGCTGCCCCAGAGGCCAAAAGGCAGCTTTTACCAATCCACACCCACCAAGTCTGCATGCTGCTTTAGCCATCTGGGTTGTTCCCTTCCAGTGAGTCTTGCCTACCTGCCCAATACCACCTATAACCTGGTACTGACAGTCCTAAAAAAAAAAAAAGACACACCAGGATTTTCAGAAATGTCAATTTTAAGGAACAAGAATATAAACAATGGTGCTAACAAATTCACATTTACAGAGCAAGTGAATTTTTAGGTTCTTGTTTAAATAAATCTTCCTTTCTTAAATTACTGAAGCCAACCGACCAAAATATACACAATTAAGGACAAAGTTAATAAATGCTAGAGAAACAGTTTCTGGAAGAAACCTTCTAGCTATACAGAAGGTGAAAAGCAAGTGTGCACTCAATATCTATGATTGTCTGAGGGAAAAAAATTACCTCAGTAACATAGAGAAAATTTCTTATAACCACCACGGCAAATCAAAATCCTATCTTAAGAATCAAATTACCCTTTTTAGAGGTCATTAGGACTGCTGAAGAGACTTTTTTTTCCCTTAGGCAGCAGCAATATTGTGGTGTAAAATGATCTATCAAGAAGCAAAACAGCTAACACAATGCAATAATAAATAATTCAGTAAAAAGCTTGAGATCATAGCAGGGCAGAGTTATCTCCAATGTCTTCAATACATTCCTCATATAAATTGCTACTAAAAGTAAACAATTCATATTAGTAATCCCACATCTAACCACCCAACTCTAAAATGTACCTGTGATCTCCATGTATGCACTATCAATGGGATCAGCAAATGCTTTTTGCAAGTAACAGATGTTCCTGCTCTTACCTCAGGTTTCACTTTAGGAAGATGAATACAAATGCAATCAATATACTGTATGTTTTAATATAACCACACCCTACAACTATTATGTATCTGGAGACTGCTTATTTTTCTAATTTTCTCTTATTTTCTATTCTTATGTTTCTGTTGAGATCACAAAGTGATCAGTTTATTAAAAGTGAACATACATTACAATATATCTATCAAACTACAATTATGCTACTTGAAAAACATATTTGTAAAACTACTGCTCCCACTTAATGCCAGCCATTATTTTTGACAAAGCTAACACGTATTGGCCACTTATTATAAGTGCTTTATATTTTCTCAAATAATTCACAAAATTGTTCAAGAAATAGCCAGCTTTTTTTTTTTTTAAGATTTTATTTATTTATTTGAGAGAGACAGATAGTGACAGAGATCGTGAGAGAGAGCACAAGCGGGGAGGAGAGGGAGAAGCAGGCTCTCGCTGAGCAGGGAGCCCGACGCAGGACTCGCTCCAAGGACCCTGAGATCATGATCTGAGCCGAAGGCAGATGCTTAACCAACTGAGCCACCCAGGCATCCCACAGCCAGCTACTTTTAGATGAGGAAACTGAGGCACAGAGAAACTAAGTAGCAGTCCTAAGGTCACAATGAACTTGGATGTATACATAAGCAATCTGACTCTAGATATATGTGCTTTAACCACCAGATACTGCCACTCTTTCATCCAATCAAGCCCCTCAAACACCTCAAAATCAGCCACTTTTAAAAAGCTTAGAATGTGTAGAGAATTTGTGGATAATATGGACAGATCACTGTACTATTTCATAAAAACTGAACACCAGGTTCTTTATTTTTATTTTTTATTTTTATGGATTTCATTTATTTATTTGATAGAGCAAGTGAGCACAAACAGGGGGAGCAGGAGAAGGAGAGGGAGAAGCAGGCTCCCCGCTCAGCAGGGAGCCCGACGTGGGGCACAATCCCAAGACCCTAGGATCATGACCTGAGCTGAAGGCAGATGCTTAACCATCTGAGCCACCCAGGTGCCCCCAGATTCCTTATTTTAATAAGTATGAGAATCTAGTTATAAAACTAAGTTATCCAAAAGATTTCTCAGGGTATTCATAGTGTACTATGAATCTCCATGAATGCAATGTAATCTGAAGTATTAATCAAAACACGGCACAATACTAATTTCCCGACCTAAGTAAGCTGTCCCATGGAGAAATTAACGTGTACCTGTTATGGACACTTGTCCTATATTTTAAAAAGGTACACAAGAATATTACTTTACAGGGACACCTGGGTCGCTCAGTCAGTTATGTGTCTGCCTTCAGCTAAGGTCATGATCCCAGGGTCCTGGGATCCAGTCCCGCACTGGGCTCCTTCCTTGCTCAGCAGGGAGCCTGCTTCTCCCTCTGCCTGCTGCTCTCTTTCTCAGACAAATAAATAAATTAAAATCTTTACAAAAAAAAAAAAAAGAACATTACTTTACAGTCAAATATCATATATGCTAACATAAAGCCATTAGTTGAACTAAGCTTACAAATACCCTTCAATGCTTTTTAGACCATACATTTCTCTGAGGCACTTTGTAATAACTGTTTGTATTTTGTGTATGATAAATACCCCTAGTGACTCAGTCATAATGTTCATCCCTGAAGTCTTCTATATTGAGAAAAATAGGCACTGTGTATTAGACCTAAGGTTCTAAGGTACTGTCCTACTACTATGACTCTCAAAGTGGGATATCCCCAGCAGTGTGTCAACAGAATACACATACTGGGGGATCAAATTTTACTTAACCATTTCCCCTCTGATATTAACTTAAAACAGTATATTAAAATAAATATACATTTAATATGCACTAGAAGGCAAAAATAATAAAGTGTTTCAAGATAAAACATGAGCCTTCAGAGAAATTCTAAGCATGACAAGCCTTTCTAGACATCTTTTAATAAAATCACCACCACCCCCCCACCGCCCCACCAAAATTCACTCCCCTCTCCTGGTACGAATACTAGTTTAGTGGAAATGTTTAAGAACAACTAAGCTGCTAGTAGGCTGAACTATATGAACTGCCATTTTTTTTTTTAAAGATTTTATTTATTTATTTGACAGAGAGAGACACAGCGAGAGAGGGAACAGAAGCAGGGGGAGTGGGAGAGGGAGAAGCAGGCTCCCCACTGAGAAAGGAGCCTGATGCGGGGCTCGATCCCAGGACCCTGAGATCATGACCTGAGCCGAAGGCATTAACAACTGAGCCACCCAGGCACCCCTATGAACTGCCATTTTTATAGTTCAAAAAATGGCTGCATATCAGCAAATTCATATGGTTCAATTTAAATATCATGTTTAGTCTTCAAAGACTTGGCACAGTGTAAGCAAGGCTAATGTCCACATTCTGCATAGTGTTCTTACACCAGTGACTTTATTGCCCTAGAGTAATACATGTATATAAATATTGTTGATGGCTGACAGAAAGAGGAACCAGCAGGGGGCCAAATGGCTAAAGCCCATGTTTGCTAGAATAACCTACTCCAAAGCCATCTCCAGGAGAAGTTAATCTTACTATCATGAAGGGCTAATTTTCCATTTGAAAATGAGTTCACATCAAATTTATGTAGGCAAAGAAGTGTAAGCACCTTCAAGAATTTTATTTTTTTCACCTTCAACAATTTTATTCATTTAAAAGATTTTTGGGAGGGGGAAGGGGAGAGGGAAAGAATCTTAAGTAGGCTCCAGACCCAGTTTGGATCCTGATGGGGTCTTGTTCTCACAACCCTGAGATCATGACCTGAGTTGAAATCAAGAGTTGGACGCTTAACCAACTGAGCCATCCAGAGCCCCTAAAATATTCTATTTTTAAATAATCTCTACACCCAATGTGGGGCTTGAACTCACAACCCCAAGATCAACAGCTGCATGCTCTACCAACTGAGCCAGCCAGGCACCCCTCACCTTCAACAATTTTAAAACTAACACAAAACAAAACAGCCTACAGATGCCAGTCCTGAGAGTGTTAACATGATTTTCTCTATCTAGGTAGGGTTTAAAGATCTATTTTGGTAGAGACAGGAACATATTTAAAATTATGGTTAAAATTTATGAGGAAAAAGAGTTTTCCTAATCTTTTTGGTCATTTAGTTTCTTAAAATGATTTATTATATCATTGTAAAGAGGGAAAAGAGGAAAACTGCAAATAATCAAAGAGAACAACAAACACAAAATAAGATAGATCTCTTGTTTTGTTTCTTTCCAGAGCATGAAAAGACCAATTTACAAAATGAACAAGCCATATGCAGTAAGTGGAACTAATTCCAGAATGTATCAAGTGCCTGAAGTTATGAAATAGATCATATGTAAGCTCAAATTACTTTCTTCAACTCTCACTTCTCTAAAAGTCATCACAACAGCTTCAACTCAGCCTCCAGTCTTTAGTTCTCACAGTTTTGTTCAAAAAGCATAAAGTAAACAACAACAACAACAACCCCTCTCAAAAATCTCCCACGCTTCAGAAAACATACATAAATCTTAAAATCCAAACCTTCCCCAAAAAACAAAACAAAACAGTAATTAGAATTAATCTAGAAAGAAGCTGGATCATTTCTATCCCGACCTAAATTAAGATTCTCTTTGACCTGTGATTCAGGCTTTGCAAAATTATAGGTTACAAAATACAAACTCACAAATTACTGAGAGCTTTAGGTCATGCTTAAAATGTCTATGGGAGGCTGCCCCCAGTAAAGAAAAAAAAATGATTTTTTAAAAAATCTTGTATTTATTCCATCTTTGAATCTGAAATATCCTGCTTTTTTTTTTTTTTCAAGATTTTATTTATTTATTTGACAGAGAGAGACACAGTGAGAGAGGGAACACAAGCAGGGAGAGTGGGAGAGGGAGAAGGAGGCTTCCCGCGGAGCAGGGAGCCCGATGGGGGCTTGATCCCAGGACCCTGGGATCATGACCTGAGCCCAAGGCAGACGCCTAAATGACTGAGCCACCCAGGTGCCCCTTGCTTCTTTCTTTCTAAATAAACTCACTATCTTAAAATTCAGCTAGGGGTGCCCAAGTGGTGCAGTCAGATAAGCATCTAACTTTTGGTTTTGGCTCAGGTTGTCATCTCAGGATCTTGAGATTGAGCTCCAGTTGGGCTCTGTGCTCAGTAAGGAGTCTGCTTTAGACTCTCCTCTGCCCCTCCCCACTGTGTACACACTTTCTAAAATAAATAAATAAATCTTAAAAAATAATAAAATTCAGCTAAAAGAACCACTTCCTTCAGGAAAGCTTTCATGATTAATTCTCCTATTCTTATACTGTTTACTCTTGGTATAACACTTCTTCCATTATATTTATGGTCCTTAAAATGTCTGGCTTCTCCAGCTATCACTTAAGATTGCGAGATTGTTCTGATATTTTTCCAAATTATGATTCAAAAATCCTAACCATAATTATTAGAATAGTAGCATAATGGATAATGTTCTTTTCTCTATCTTCAAATTTTTAGAGATTTTCAAACTTTTAAAATGAAACCCTTAAAAACCAATAAATAAACTAAATTGTTAGATTTCTAACTTTTAAAATTCACAATACCATTTGTCAGCATCATCTTGGTAATATCACAAATGAGGAGGACACATGTATAGCCTGCTGTTGTAATTCCTGGCTATGCCTTTCACCTTCCTAGGAGACTCCCAAATCACAAGAATGGCAATAACAGCTATTACTCACTGAGCCAGGAACTTTTTAGGCGCTTAACTTATACTATCTCTAATCATCACAAGGAAGAAAGCAAGGAAGATACTACTGGTCCTCATTTTATGGATAAAGAAAATACTAAGATATCAGTAAATAGTAGAGCTGAGAATAAACCCAGGTCTCTTTGGCAATAAAGCTTATTCTCTTTCCTTACTGCTAGGAAGCCTTTCCACAGGGGTTAAAAGGAAAAACAGAATTTTTACATTAAAATGTAAGGAACAAAATGTGCAGAACAAATGGCATGGGGAGGGGGGAGGTTATTACTTTATATGTAGGCTCCTTCTCTACCTATTTACCCCTACATCTTTCAGTAAATCACAAAATAGGCTTCATCTTCTAACTCTTCCAAGGATAAGGAGTCCAAAGAATTAAAAAGGGAGTGTTGGGAAAATAGCAAGGGGAATAACACAACGGAGATAGGTAAATTCTTAATATTAAAGGCAGTTAGCATATCATGATAGCAGACCTGTAACAATGCAGACCAGTGGTTCATAACTCTAGCTGCTTTAAAAAAAAAACAAAACCAAAGCCAAGTCTAAAACAATTGAACCAGAATCTCTAAATGCTGCGGTGCTGTAATAAATGGGTTTTTCATTTAACCACCACCATCAAATATCTACTAACACTATTAATTTATAGGTAAGAATACTCAGGCTAGATTATAATATGGATGATTTTAATAGTTGATTAACATCCACTATTCTCCTATAATTCTTCTACCAGCTGGGTAAGAAAGATTTATCTTGATATATTTAGATAAGCTATAGCAAATGAAACTGCTTTAGAAAATAGGAGAATGAAAATGAAATTCAAACCTATGATATTATTTGGGATGGACTGAGTTTAATTCTTTATAACAACCCTAAAAATAAAAATATTATCATTAGTTAATATTTTAAAATGTTTAGTGTACAATAGTGACTGAAGCCCAATAAGAATTTGATTTAATTGAATGGTTCAAAATTACATGTACATTAAGTTTAAATATGATAAATACAAAAACTTTTAGAGCCAACACTGAGAATTTAGAAAACCTAATAGTTTCATAATGACAGTACAAAGAGTTTACCTTTTTTGGAAAATGTATCAGAAACCATAAAAATATCAAAGCCTTCTGGCAAAAGCATTCTGCTTTTGAAAATTCATGCTAAAGAAGGGGCACCTGCATGGCTCAATTGGTTAAGCGTCTGCCTTTGGCTCAGTTCATGATCTCCTAGAATCAAGCTCTGCATCAGGCTCCCTGCATCAGGCTCCCGGCTCAGTCTGGAGCCTGCTTCTCCCTCTCCCTCTGCCTGCCACTCCCCCTGTTTGTGCTTGGTCTCTCTCTCTCTCTCTCTGTCAAATAAATAAATAAAATCTTAAAAGAAAAGAAAATTCACGTTAAAGAAAGAAAAAGGAAACTATCAGAAGCATCAGTGTCGATTACAGCCCTATAAAAGTGGTAACTGGAAAATTCCAAGTCCAACATTAGAGAAATGGTTAAATAAAGTTTGATATAGTCAAGGAATATTAGATTCTCATTAAAAATTATAATTAAAGGGGCACCTGGCTGGCTCAGTCAGCAGATCATGCGACTCTTGATCTCAGGGTGGTAAGTTCGAGTCCCATATTGGGGGGGGGGTAGAGTTTACTTAAAAACAATTTGTAATTATGGGGGCGCCTGGGTGGCTCAGTCATTAAGCGTCTGCCTTCAGCTCAGGTCATGATCCCAGGGTCCTGGGATCGAGCCCTGCATTGGGCTCCCTGCTCGGCAGGAAGCCTGCTCCTCCCTCTCCCACTCCCCCTGCTTGTGTTCCCTTGCTCGCTGTGTCTCTGTCAAATAAATAAATAAAATCTTCAAAAAAAAATTATAATTATGAAAACTACAAGTGCAGAAGCTTACATATTAAGAGAGGTTCCCATAGATAAAGCAGTGTTTCCTTAAGTGTTTTTGTAGAACAGCAGTACCAAAGAATAAGGATGTGTTGTGAGGGGCGGGGAGGAGGTCTAAAACCAAATACTTTTGAAAAATGCCAAGTTGGCAGTTTCTTTCCTACAGAGGGTCTCCATACATTTAATTTGGTAATGGGTACCATATACTGCCAGGAGGGCGTGTATATATAGCACTCAATGTTTTAACTACAGACATCTTCCCAAACTCTATCTCTTCATTTCTCTGTCTTCCTCCCTCCCCACCTCCCCCTCTCTCTTTTTTTCTAGTAGGCTCCATGCCCAGTGTGGAGCCCAACGTGGGGCTTGAACTCATGACCCTGAGATCAAGACCTGAGCCCACACCAAGAGTCAGATGCTTAACCGAATGAGCCACCCAGGTGTCCCACTACCTTTTTCTTTTTTTTCCCCCAGCTGGGAATGTTGTGAAACTAGTGTTCTATAGAACACAATCTTTGAAATAGCATTAAACACTATAAATCAAGAAATCTAAATATTTCTTTTTGTTCATACTATGATAGGATTTTTATTAGAAGACTATATAACAAATTAATATCACACCTACTTAAAAGTGGTCATTTCTGGTTAATATGTTGGATCAAATGATCTAACATTAAATATTCTAAATATAAACAGAATCTTCTCTTAGCTGCTCCTGGAATATGAATAAAAGAAGAAAAGATGCTTTTAATTAACCTAGTATAAAAGTTCACATAAAAGGGAATTCTACCAAACATTTAAAGATGAATTAATACCTATTCTTCTGAAACTGTTTCAAAAAATAGAAATGGAAGGAAAACTTCCAAACTCATTTTATGAGGCCACCATTACCTTGATCCCAAAATCAGACAAAAACCCCATTAAAAAGGAGAACTACAGACCAATATCCCTGACGAACATGGATGCAAAAATTCTCACCAAAATACTGGCCACTAGGATCCAACAGTACATTAAAAGGATTATTCACCATGACCAAGTGGGATTTATCCCTGGGCTGCAAGGTTGGTTCAACATCCGCAAATCAATCAACGTGATACAATACATTAACAAAAGAAAGAACAAGAATCATATGATCCTCTCAATAGATGCAGAAAAAGCATTTGACAAAGTATAGCATCCTTTCTTGATCAAAACTCTTCAGAGTATAGGGATCGAGGGTACATACCTCAATATCATAAAAGCCATCTATGAAAAACCTACAGCGAATATCATTCTCAATGGGGAAAAACTGAGAGCTTTCCCCCTAAGGTCAGGAACGCGGCAGGGATGTCCACTATCACCACTGCTATTCAACATAGTATTAGAAGTCCTAGCCACAGCAATCAGACAACAAAAAGAAATCAAAGGCATCCAAATCGGCAAAGAAGAAGTCAAACTCTCACTCTTTGCAGATGATATGATACTTTATGTGGAAAACCCAAAAGACTCCACCCCAAAACTGCTAGAACTCATACAGGAATTCAGTCAAGTGGCAGGATATAAAATCAATGCACAGAAGTCAGTGGCATTCCTATACACCAACAATAAGACAGAAGAAAGAGAAATTAAGGAGTCGATCCCATTTACAATTGCACCCAAAACCATAAGATACCTAGGCCTAAATCTAACCAAAGAGGCAAAGGATCTGTACTCAGAAAACTATAAAATACTCATGAAAGAAATTGAGGAAGACACAAAGAAATGGAAAAACGTTCCATGCTCATGGATTGGAAGAACAAATATTGTGAAGATGTCAATGCTACCTGGAGCAATCTACACATTCAATGCAATTCCCATCAAAATACCATCCACTTTTTTCAAAGAAATGGAACAAATAATCCTAAAATTTGTATGGAACCAGAAAAGACCCCGAATAGCCAGAGGAATGTTGAAAAAGAAAAGCAAAGCTGGCGGCATCACAATTCCGGACTTCCAGCTCTATTACAAAGCTGTCATCATCAAGACAGTATGGTACTGGCACAAAAACAGACACATAGATCAATGGAACAGAATAGAGAGCCCAGAAATGGACCCTCAACTCTATGGGCAACTAATCTTTGACAAAGCAGGAAAGCATGTCCAATGGAAAAAAAGACAGTCTCTTCAACAAATGGTGTTGGGAAAATTCGACAGCCACATACAGAAGAATGAAACTGGACCATTTCCTTACACCACACACAAAAATAGACTCCAAATGGTTGAAAGACCTCAATGTGAGACGGAGTCTATCAAAATCCTAAAGGAGAACACAGGCAGCAACCTCTCTGACCTCAGCCATAGCAATTTTTTCCTAGAAACACTGCCAAAGGCAAGGGAAGCAAGGGTAAAAATGAACTATTGGGACTTCATCAAGATAAAAAGCTTTTGCACAGCAAAGGAAACAGTCGACAAAACCAAAAGACAACCGACAGAATGGGAGAAGATATTTGCAAATGACATATCAGATAAAGGGCTAGTATCCAAAATCTATAAAGAACTTATCAAACTCAACACCCAAAGAACAAATGATCCCATCAAGAAATGGGCAGAAGACATGAACAGACATTTTTCCAAAGAAGACATCCAAATGGCCAACAGACACATGAAAAAGTGCTCAATATTGCTCGGCATCAGGGAAATCCAAATCAAAACCTCAATGAGATACCACCTCACACCAGTCAGAATGGCTAAAATTAACAAGTCAGGAAATGACAGATGTTGGCGGGGATGCGGAGAAAGGGGAACCCTCCTACACTGTTGGTGGGAATGCAAGCTGGTGCAGCCACTCTGGAAAACAGTATGGAGGTTCCTCAAAAAGTTGAAAATAGAGCAATTGCACTACTGGGTATTTACCCCGAAGATACAAAAGTAGGGATCCGAAAGGGTACGTGCACCCCGATGTTTATAGCAGCAATGTACACAATAGCCAAACTGTGGAAAGAGCCAAGACGTCCATCGACAGATGAATGGATAAAGAAGATGTGGTATAAGGCGCCTGGGTGGCTCAGTCGTTAAGCGTCTTCCTTTGGCTCAGGTCATGATCCCAGGGTCCTGGGATCGAGTCCCACATTGGGCTCCCTGCTCAGCAGGAAGCCTGCTTCTCCCTCTTCCACTCCCCCGGCTTGTGTTCCTGCTCTCGCTATATCTCTCTCTGGCAAATAAATAAATAAATAAATAAATAAATCTTTAAAAAAAAAAAAAGATGTGGTATATATATACAATGGAATATTATGCAGCCATCAAAAGGAATGAGATCTTGCCATTTGCAACAACGTGGATGGAACTGGAGAGTATTATGCTGAGCGAAATAAGTCAAACAGAGAAAGACATGTATCATATGACCTCACTGATATGAGGAATTTTTAATCTCAGGAAACAAACTGAGAGTTGCTGGAGTGGGGGGAGGGGTGGGAGGGATGGGGTGGCTGGGTGATAGACACTGGGGAGGTTATGTGCTCTGGTAAGCGCTGTGAATTGTGCAAGACTGTTGAATCTCAGATCTGTACCTCTGAAACAAATAATGCAATATATGTTAAGGAAAAAAAAAAAAGAAGTTAGCGGGAGGGGAAGAATGAAGGGGGGGAAATCGGAGGGGTAGACGAACCATAAGAGATGATGGACTCCGAGAAACAAACTGAGGGTTCTAGAGGGGAGGGGAGGGTGGGAGGATGGGTTAGCCTGGTGATGGGTATTGAGGCGGGCACGTTCTGCATGGAGCACTGGGTGTTATGCACAAACAATGAATCATGGAACACTATATCTAAAACTAATGATGTAATGTATGGGGATTAACATAACAATAAAAAAATTAAAAAAAGTTCACATAAAAATCTGTGTTATTCATACTTATAACTAAGTTTCACATCACACCCCTTCCAAACTAAAAATCATAAATTTAACATTTTGGGGGGAATTCTGACTACAAATTCTCATAAAATCAACTTAATCCATGTTTCTTGTCATTTCACACAAAGTCTAACTTGTAACATGCCCAGACACAGCACTATCTTATTTTAATATATAATGAAAATAAATCAAGTGCAGTAAGATTCCAAGAGTGTTTCCTGCAACCTTGGTAGGGATGGGGAGAATGCTGCTTATCACTGCATACAAGCCAAGAGGAATGGCAGATGCACACAGTTCCAAGAACCAATGGAGAACACACCCTATGAGATAGAGAAGTTAGGATGAAAAAGGAAAGAAACAGGAGTTACAGGGAAATTTATGAACTGGCATAAAAAAATGCCACAAGTAGGGATGTGACTGACTTTGCCTACCTCTTCTGTTTTTCTGAGGTACTGCAGATTACTGTTAGGGATGAGAACAATGACAGAAACTGAGTTAAGTGAAGGAGACTGCCAATGGGGGCCCCACTGAAGTTCTGCCCATTCTGGTAATTCTCCTTCCAGATTACAAAAGAGAAAACCCCTTAAGGGTAAAAGGAAGTGTTGTGGGGAAGCAAGTACTCAGCAATAAGAACCAACTCTTAAGGCAGTGATTGGAGAAGGAAGTAACATTCTTTGACAATTTACTTACTAGAAACTTTTAATCCTTGTAACACTGAAACTTAAATATTATTATCCTGATTTTACAGATGATGGTAACAAGAAATGTGTCCAAGGTCAAGATGTCATTTAAGTAGAGTAAGATAATGCCTCCATCTGTCTGGTTTCAATGTCCATGTTCCTTCAACTACTTCATACAGCCTCTTCATAAAGTCTCTCTAATCACTATCACTGACAGGTACCGCGATTACTGACAGGTACTGCTATACCCACTGAAGTACCTAATCATTATAACTTTGGGTTTGTTGTTTTTTTTTTTTTAATCACTTCATTCTCCTCTTATGTCGGTACTTTGAGGCTTCTTGTTAAAGTGTGAGGTCTCCTACTAGAGACATCAACTTTCAAAGGACTCTTCCCATCTAGACAGTAAATCAGTAAGTACCAACAGTGTTAGTTCAGTCTTTGGATATTCTTGACAATTTTTATCACTCTTTGTTCCGCAAACCAACTCTTCTATCTCCCTCTAGGAAGACAGATTTCATTCTGGGCACTGAGGAGTGCCAGAAAGTACATTTTAAGATAGAAAATTTATTCTCTTTATCTCCCACCTCACTCATCTGAAAGTAACTATCTAAACAATCTCACTACTTGGTACCAAGTTGAAACTCCAGTAAGAAGAAAACAAAGTCTTGTTTTGTTTTTTTAAAGGATATAAAGGTAATTAATTCTTTCAAAGATCATGAACTTTACTGACCTGGGTCTCTTGAGAGGTCTCTCACAGCCTATTCATTCTTAGTTTAGGTACAACTAATAATCCAATTATCTGGATTCTAGCTAGGGTGGGACAGAACACCATATTAAAAGTGAAGGAGCAAAGTCATTGGGATCAGGAAGAAGTCAAAGCAGGATGCTAATGGTGGCGGAAGCAACCAAAATACTATTTAATAAAGTAGAGACATTTTAAAAAGCAGGGCAACATGAGACTACTAAGTACAAGAGCAAAGTGCACAGGATGCCATTATTCTTCCAGGTCAGAAGAGGCCAGGAATCCTTGCCCAATTTTCCAATAACTCTATTCTTGTATTTGCTGTTCATGTGATCTGTAACTTAGGACTTCTTGGTTTAGACCCTGCCTGCCTTAGAATATCCCCTTTTTTCCCCTTCTTACATCAGGGTTAGCATTCACAGAATCAGCCTTAATTCACACTATGGTCTGACATCTTGGCTTTTCCTCATGGCTCTCACTTCTAAATCACAACATATCCTATGGAATATCCAACCTAGAATTTAGCTACATTTCTGACCTTCTTGGAGCCCTACCAGAAGGGTTTTATTGACAGACACTGCTTCTTACTCTTTGCCAGATCCCCAGCTAGGCTCCTAACTTTGCCAAGTACAGCTCCCTGGAACAACTCCATTATTACTCTGCCTTTTGGCTGCGACCCTTATGGCCCCACTCAAGTAATACAGTGAACATACCATCTATTACCTCTAACCCCCCAAGACAGTCTGGGGCAGCACTCCATCAATCAACTCATTGATATTTCTGCAGCAAAAGATAAAACATACTCACATAAGGTGGGATTAAATAATGACTATAAATAGCTTCATATCAGTTTACATTATATTTTACTGCCAAATGAGTTAAGAAAAAAACTTTCCAGAGCCTTTTCAACACTGGAATTAAAATGAAGGGACTTTGTACATGTATGGTTTTTTTTCCTTTCTTTTCAGCTCTCCTCCTAAAATATTGAAGAAAAAAATTTTTTTTCTGGTGTTTCAATAGGTAATTTCAATTTTCTGATAATCTTACCTAAAAAATGTACTAAATAAATGATGTATATACACAAAAACATGCATATATTCATCATACAGTTACCATACAAACAAAAGAATATAAATAGATGCTCATATATTTACCCACAGAGAAGCATTATCCAGGCAATAAGTATAATTAAATTACTGAAAAAGTACACATATAAAACATTTTATTTAGTGAAATTAGAACCATACCATTGTTTTAAGATTAGCGGTACAGGATACATGCTCCAAAAAAGCTTTTTTTTTTTAATGCAGTTATCCAGGATTTAGAACAAAAGAATTTTAGAATAGTAAGGGGCCTAAACAAATCCAGTTAACCTTTATTCTGTTCATAAGATAATTAAGAAAGGCTCAAAAAAGTTATAAGTGGCTCAATCCCCTATCTGAAGGAAAGCTGGATGGAAGACAGATGCCTTGCTTAAAAACAAAAGTACTTAAATTCAGGTCTCTTGACTGTCAGGTCACATGTGTTTTCCTATATTAATAGCTATCTATATAAAATAACTGCATTCTAAGACAAATTCAACCTCCAGTACTTTTTCCAATTGCCACTATTCTTATGTTATAAACCATGCCTTCTTATCCATTTTATTAAAGAAAAAATCAATGGTATTAAAATATGACAAGTCTCAGCTTCATGGCTAAAGTCATCTAAAATGACTTTATCCAAGACACATTTTCTGAAACATGTGGAAAATGAAACAAGGTAATTCTTCTCTCCTCATCCATCTAATGCTCAGCTCTAAGGAGACTTCTGCTTTCCTTACACTTTAACCTCACTAGATTATTTTCTCCAAAATTCTGAACAGTACTTGTGGGCACATTCTCCCCCCTCCTTTCAGCATCTCCTCTTGGCTGTAAGTTCCTTCAGGGTGCGAAGCCTACACACAAAAGGTGCTGAATATTTGAATAAATGAACGCACATAAAAATAATGTGTAATTATGATCCTTAAGGAAGGAGCTCAAAGCATTTGGCTCCTATTATCTGACTTGACAGTTACGGAAATCATCTAATTTGCCAGAGGTATGTATTATTGTGATTAGTAAGTACCATAAAGCACTTTATAAAGTTCCTAAACACTTTATGATCACTTGAAATGTCGTTTTGCTGGCCAAGAGTACGGTAAGAGGAAATGTTCCTCACACTAAGCAAATGCTACTCCAGCAAAGGCTTTTTTTCCCTGAGAGGAGTGGAAATAGTCCTCCGTAGAAGGCAATATCCACTCCCTTTTCCAGAGCGCTTCTGGAAAGCCGCCTTGAGGGTGGTGCGGGCGCTCAGAGCGCCTCGGGCCCCGCTCCGACCGATCCGGGGCGCAATGGGCGCCACTTGGGCGGGTCCGGCCAGTCGGGTTCCGACCTTCCGACCTTCCCCGAACGCCAGGACTGCGGGGCTCCCGCCGGCGGGCAGAGTCCACGCCTACCTGTTGTGCTCGGGTAAAACCAGACTTTCCCGGAGCCGGAGGAAAGGAGGACTGACTGCACTGGCCATTCGGTCGTCCCCGCGCACCAGTGCAGTCCCTCCTCGGAGGATTCCGGCCCCTTCAGTCACGACACCTAATCCCTCCACCCCTTCCCGCACCCAGGGTCTCAGCTTCCTCCACCACTTCGCAGCCGCGACCACCCCGGGGAGTCCCAAGCCGCTCAACTCACAGCGCAGGCCCGGGTGTGATGTCCCTCCCAATGGGCAGGCAGCACGGGCCCCGCCCCCTCGCGCCCGCAGCGTCCCCACTCCCAGGATCCCAGACTGCTCACCTTCTGGGGTCCCTCACGGCTCAGCGCCCGTCCCAGTCCTGCCACGTTACCGGCTCCACAGCGCAGCAGGGCAACGCCGGGACTTGCCGGTGGCGGCGACTGCGAGGCAGTGCGGCGGGAAGGGCGCGCGCGGGGCGGAGCCGGAAAGCTCGGAGCCGCGAGCGCGGCGGGAGCCAGCGATTGGGAGCGCGCCCTGCGCCGCGCTGCCGATTCTAGGCCCCCTCAGCCGGCCGCCGAGCCATCGAGCACCCACTCTGGCAGGCGTGACTGCTCCACCGCCGAAAGAGCGATGGGGGAGAGTGCTGCCCAAGTTGATTGAGGCCAGGACATTGGCTTTGCAGTCGGGAGATCTTGGCCACAACTACTTTTGTCTGTTGTCATCGTCAGCCAGAATCCCTAGGGGCGGCACTGGGGCATCTGAAGGCCAGGACACAACTGGAGTCTGGAGAAATTCAGGCAGGGAGTGCTGTGGCTGTGGATGGTGTTAGGTTAGACATGGAAGGGACCCTAGAGAGCCTTGTAGTGCTACTCCTGGTTTTAGAGCATGAGACTGGGGCCTAACAAAGCGCCTTACTCAAGGTCACACTCTGAGTCAGTGGTGGAATTGGGACTCACAGCCACTTGGCTCCAAGTCAAGTGAGTTTTTCCAGTATACTCAGCGTTTTGAATATAATTTTCAGTTTTTATTTTGAAACAGTCTCAAGGTTACAATAATGTTGCAACTATAGGACAAAGAACATTTTTCCAGAACCATTTGCCATTTAAGTTGCCTACATGATGCCACATTCTTCCTAAATGCTTCAGTGTGTGGTGTGTCTTACTAATAAGCACCTCAACTATGTAGTCACCATCTACCAAAATAAATTTACATGATACATTACGTTTGGCCATTGTCTCTTAATGTTTTTTATGGTAAAAGGATTCAGTTCAGAATCAAGCATTCGGTTTACTTGTCATGTATCTTTAGTTGCTCTCAATCTGGAACACTTCCTCAGTCTTTCCTTGACTTTCATAACCTTGACACTTTTGAAGATTCCCAGCCAATTATTTTGTAGAATGGCTTTCACTTTCCATCTGTCTGATGTATATTTATGATTAGAATCAGGTTAAGTGTCTATGACAGGACTGCCACAGAAGTAATGCTGTGTTCTAATTGTGAGGCCTGATGCTTGGTTTCTCAACCTGTTTTGAAAGCATAAGCAGAACTATAGTTGTATTAGTTGCATTATTAACTTAGCTGCACATACTGTTTTGTTCCTTACTTATGTTTTATGCACCTCTAATCAATCATTAACTTTAGTTTTTCCACTCTTGCTCCCCTGTTTACCCACTGATTGTAGAAACCTAATGGGGACTCGATGATAACACTTGTCTTGAAATTATCTGACATACCTGATCTTACCAGGTCCCAAATAGGGCCTCATTGTCCAGAAGAATGCATACCTCCAGATTGTTTCAAGTTTCCTTCCCATCAAGGCGTCAAGAAACCCCTCACCCTCCTCTCATGTATTCACATCCTTCCCCAAACATACATAAGCTGTCTCTAGGCTTAACAGGACACAGCAACCCTGGGAATAATTCCCTGCCTTCTCTTTGGGCTGCCCTTCTGACAATAGAGCTTTCTTAGCTAGCTTGAAAACTCGTGTCCAAGATGTTCGCTTACTGTGCATCAGGTGCATGGACAAGTTTGAGTTTGGTAACAGTTGCATCCTATCAGACGCTTGGGTGGCTCAGTAGGTTGTGTCTGCCTTTGGCTCAGGTCATGATCCCAGGGTCCTGGGATGGAGTCCCGCACTGGGCTCCTTGCTCAGCAGGGAGCCTGCTTCTCCCTCTGTCGGCAGCTTCCCCTGCTTGTGCTCTCTCTCTCTGACATAATTTATTAATAAATAAGATCTTTAAAAAATAAAAAATAAAAAAATTGCATCCTATCAAGTGGCACATTTTAGTCTCATTATTGATGTTTATTTTTATTTTATTTTATTTTATTTTTAAAGATTTTATTTATTTATTTGAGACAGAGAGAATGAGAGACAGCATGAGAGGGAGGAGGGTCAGAGGGAGAAGCAGACTCCCTGCCGAGCAGGGAGCCCGATGCGGGACTCGATCCAGGGACTCCAGGATCATGACCTGAGCCGAAGGCAGTCGCTTAACCAACTGAGCCACCCAGGCGCCCTTATTTTATTTTTTTAAAGATTTTATTTATTTGACAGAGAGAGATACAGCGAGAGGAGGAACACAAGCAGAGGGAGCGGGAAAGGGAGAGCAGGCTTCCAGCAGAGCAGAGAGCCCGATGCGGGGCTCGATCCCAGGACCCTGGGACCATGACCTGAGCCGAAGGCAGACGCTTAACGACTGAGCCACCCAGGTGCCCCATATTGATGTTTATTTTAATAAAGCAGTATCTGTCAGGCTTCTCCACTATAAAGTTACTTATTTCCCCTTTATAATTAATAAGTATTTTGTGGGAGGAGATTCTTTGAAATTATGTATTTTCTCATCAAAATTTTAATTAATTTATTTATATCAGTATAAATTCAGAGTTTTTAATTAAATGGTTATAATCTATTTCTATCATTATTTATTTTGATGTTCAAATTGTCCCGAGTTTGGTCTGGAGGAGCCCCATTCATGCTGGTTTCTGTGTCTTTGTGTGTTTTAAATTCTTTTGCAATATTTTATTGTAAAACATTTTTTTAAAATATTTTATTTATTTATTTGAGAGAGAGGATGAGAGGAGAGAGAGAGCACATGAGAGGGGGGAGGGTCAGAGGGAGAAGCAGACTCCCTGCTGAGCAGGGAGCCTGATGCGGGACTCGATCCAGGGACTCCAGGATCATGACCTGAGCCGAAGGCAGTCGCTTAACCAACTGAGCCACCCAGGCGCCCGTAAAACATTTTTAAAATACAGAAAATTTGGGGCACCTGGGTGGCTCAGTCCGTTAGATGACTGCCTTCAGCTTGGGCAAGTCCCACATTGGGGTCCCTGCTCAGCAGGGAGCCTGCTTCTCCTTCTGCCTGCCATGGCCCCTGCTCGTGCTGTTCTCTCTCTTAAAAATATATAAATAAAAATACTTAAAAAAAATAAATAAAATACAGAAAACTTGAGTTTTATATACCACATACTCACCATGCATAGTCTACATTAATATTTTACTATTCTATGCCCTTCTGACACACCTCCATCATTCTTTGAGCACTCCCTTATTTTCTGGCACAGTAAGATATTCTAGGCTCTTCTTGCCCCAACACTAGATACAGCCATTTATCCAGGAGCCCTGGCTCCTTTTAGTGGAGAATGGTATTTAGAAGCACTAGGTATACTCACTGCTATTGGGGTATCACTGCTCAGTCTGTCTTAGTGGATGTAGCTAGGGAATATTTATACACTCATACAGTGCATCTATATATATAACTATTTATGTATACTCACACACACACTTACAACTACATTTCTTTATCTAACAATATATATTGAAAAACCATATGTTCACAGTAATACCTCCAATCCAGCATCACACAGTGTATTCTAGTTTTCTCCTATATTTGTAACTCCTTTCTCCTACAGAGAGAAACCTGGATCTTATTATCCTTGAGATATTTACTTGTTTGAATACCTCCTCTATATTTAAGCAATCACCCATAGCTGCCATCTCTCCTTTTGGAGGATGCTGCCCTTACCCCACTATGGTTCTGAAACTCCAAAATTAGCCACCATAAGCACCCCGCAACTTTCTCCTTTCCTTACCCTGCTCCCAAACCCTGTGCCAGCACCCAGTCCATAAGCCCTCACCACTCTGCTCAGGCTCCATCTCCTGCCAAGAATTCCCCTAGGCATCCTCTTTACTCCACTTGATATATATAGACATACACACAAACACAGACAGACACACACACACACACACACACATTGGGTACTATAAATTACCCTGAGAAAGGTACAAAAGTATTATGGATCCTAAAGGAGAGAACAATTATTATGAAGTCCTGCTGGGAGACTCATGAAGGGTTTAAAGAAAAAGATGACATTTAAAATGGGCTTTGGGGGCACCTGGGTGGTTTAGTTGGCTAGGTGTCTAATTCTTGATTTCGGCTCAGGTCATAATGTCAGGGTCCAAAGATTGAGCCCCACATTGGGCTCCAAGCTCAGCGTGGAGTTTGCTTGTGATTCTCTCTCTCCCTCTCCCTCTGCCCCTCTCCCCGCACTCCCTCTCTCTGTCTCTCAAAATAAATGAATAAATAAAATCTTTTTTAAAAATTAGAAAAGGGGCACCTGGGTGGCTCAGTCAGTTTGGTGGCTGACTTCAGCTCAGGTCATGATCTTGGGGGTCCTGGGACTGAGTTTCGCATTGGGTCCCGCGCTCAGCAGGGAGTCTGCTTTCCCTCTCCCTCTACCCCTCCCCCTGCTCATGCTCTCTCTTTCTCAAATAAATAAATAAAGTCTTTTTAAAAAATAAAAATAAATAGGGGCGCCTGGGTGGCTCAGTCATTAAGCGTCTGCCTTCGGCTCAGGTCATGATCCCAGGGTCCTGGGATCGAGCCCCGCATCCGGCTCCCTGCTCCGTGGGAAGCCTGCTTCTCCCTCTCCCACTCCCGCTGCTTGTGTTCCCTCTCTTGCTCCATCTCTCTCTGTCAAATAAATAAAATCTTTAAAAATAAATAAATAAATAAAAGTTTTAAAGATAAATAAATAAATAAAATGGGCTTTGAAGGATGCATAAGAATGAATGAGTAGGATGTACGTACTCTATTAGATACGAAAAAAAACTCTGGAAAATAATTTGAGCAGGCCCAAAGCAGAAAGTGTAATTCATTTTAACTGAGTATGTAGTACAAAAATAACAACACTAGAATTTTAGAGCTGGAAGGGAGATGATCCCAGGGTCCTGGGATCGAGCCCCCCATCAGGCTCCCTGCTCCGCGGGAAGCCTGCTTCTTCCTCTCCCGCTCCCCCTGCTTGTGTTCCCTCTCTCGCTGTGTCTCTCTCTGTCAAATAAATAAAATCTAAAAAAAAAAAGAAGTTAATAGGTGTTCCTTTAAATAGGCATTCTTAAATAAATTTGATAAAGACTATATGTTAATGTAGCTATCTTCTAGAGAATCATCATGTATATTGGTAGGCTGCACTTCATGCAGTGTTTCCCAAGCTTATTTGGCAATGGAATATAATCTCTTTTTTAAAGGAATGCATACTAGTATCTTTGAGAACTAGTCTTCCTTCAGAGCCGATTTTGGGAAATAGAGCTCTGGAAGTTTATTAGTGATCCACTCAGTCATATCAGGTTGTTCAGTGTTGATGAAATCATCAAGGAAACTGGAGTGTACATGTGGCAAGCTCATGTCACAAAACACATGGGTCAGGCACAGCTTCCACTCTGTCAATTTCAATATGATCTAAAGCCTGAAATCACACTGATACCCCACTCCAACAAAAGATCTGCTGGCCCTTTGTGATACAGCTTTCTACTTTTTGGTCTATCAAGAATTATTTGTCAATGTGCTGCTGAGTTTGCTGTAATCTGTGACAGTTTTTTTTTTTTTTAAGATTTATTTATTTTTAGAGAGAGAGAGAGAGAGAGAGCGCGCATGCGAGTGGGGGGAGGGGCAGAGGGAGAGACAGAGAGGGAGAGAATCCCAAGCAGATGCTGAGCATGAAGCCCAATGCAGGGCTTGATCCCAGGACCCTGAGAACATGACTTGTGCTGAGATCAAGAGTAAGCCACTTAACCAACTGAGCCACCCAGGCGCCCCTCTGTGACAGCTTTTAGCACTAAATTTCTTTTTTTATTTAAGATTTATTTAGTTTAGAGAGAGTGTGTGTGAGAGAGGGAACGTACATGAGCTGGGGGGAGAGGCGGAAGGAGAGGGAGAGAGAGAGAATTCTCGAGACTCCACACTAAGCTTGGAACTGAGTGGGCTTGATCTCACCACCCTGAGATCATGATCTGAGCTGAAACCAAGAGTCAGCAGCCCAACTGGCTGAGCCACCCAGGTGCCCCTAGCACTAAATTTCTAATAAGAACCTTTGGCCATGGGTAGGATTTTCTTCAGTTGGTAAACTACTATTATAAATATTCAGCCAAGAAGTGCTACTTACAACACAGCATAGATCTTGATCTATGATGACAAGTAAGTAATAGTAGATCATCTAACCTTGAAAGAAGCAGTTAAACTCAGGGCTAGTGTTTCTAAGGAAGAATATTGAGCAAATGTGGATTTGCTACCATGCATTTAATAATACTTTATGCAAGAAACGATTGCAATTATGCCCACACTTGACTAGGATACCTAAAGTCCCTTCCAATTCCTTATTCTCCAATCAGACTACGAAATACTGTGTTTTACATGTGCATAAACTTTATGGCTTTGTTCCAAAGCTGCTGCCATATATTTTATAAGCAAGCCATTTAATCTCTTTGGGCTTCAATTTCCTCCTCTGGAAAATGAGCATGCATATTAGGTCTCTAAGATCTCTTCCAATTTTAAAATTCAAATATTCTACTGCTATTCTTACAAAAAAAAAAAAACGCTTCAAAGTTAATAGAATAGCTATTATTTGGAAGAAATAGAAACCAAAGTCCAGAATAGCTAGGTTATTTGTCCATGTTTGGAACGAGATTCCGAAGTAAGATTTAAAACTAGGCTTTCTGAATCCTTGTCTGATATCTTTTTCATATTATCATAGTACCATATATATTCAGAACTATACAAAATATGTTAAACTGAACAGTACTTTTGAAAGTTTTTCTTTTATACATATGTAGTCATATTTATTTTAAAATATTGTTATTCACATCAGCTTAAAAATACAACTTTTTAAAACTCAACGAAACAAAAACATAATCCTACCTCCACATGACAATCATTTTCATTTATTTGGTTTTCTTTCAACTCTTACTCACATGTCTAAGTAAAGCCACATACATACGGCATATCAAATTCGCATTCATAGTCATTTCATTACACATAGCCATCTAAACATCAGTTCCTGGTTATAATATTGCTAGCATTTAGTTATATGAACCTGAGGGGAGATGAAAAACTGCTATCTCCTACTTGTAGGTAAGTATAATTGGCAAGGAGTGAAAAGGACCTAAAATGACTCTAGAGTTTACTATGATACTCTTTTTCAATTCACTTCTGGCTTTAAAATCTCATGATTAGAATCATTCTTCTGGTTTTCATAAGATAAGGAAAGAGACTTCGGGAGGTTGATGTTAAGATGCTTTTACCTGGGGTGGGAGAGAAAATCCTGGAGATCTCTTCTGGCTTATTCCTTTAGTACAGTTTTACCTTGGAAGATAGGGAGAATGTGACCCTGAAAGATTTGAGCAGCTGGACAGGAAGGTTTCCATGGTAAGGGGGAGGACTGGGCAGCAAGAAATCTTCAGTAGCCAGGGAAAGAACATTCTGGTTGATGGGATCCAGAGCAGATTCCAGGAAGAGGGGAGGAGGTGTCTGTGGGGAATCAATAAAAATGGGGCTGAGAGGATTTAGATGAGAGTCCTTGGTCAGCTTGTCAATTTTTCCCTGCCAGAAAGTTCCTGATGGGAACCACAGGAAGCACCATCATAAGCCAAATTAATCATGTAGTTAATCTATCAAGGTGAAGGAAAAAAATTTAATGTCATTAGCAGCTTGGTTCTAAACATGAGCCAAAACCCAAGGAATGGGATAGGTCAAGCCAGAACTAGGACTGAAGAGGAGGGCTGTGTTACTAAATATTACACAAACTGTCAACTTTAGCTGCAAGCTCTTTAGACAAGTAAACTGTTTACCTGTATACAGGTAACTTAAGAGAATAATTTAGTGCTTTCATTTAGGGATATTTTGTTCTTTATAAATAGCATATAAGCCATCCCACCAAAACCTTATTCATCAGTTGGAGACATATGAATGTAAAAACTGATGATGGATAATTATCTACTTAAAAATGAAATATATTGGAACAATAATTATACACAATAACATGATAATATTAAGAGCCATATAATTTGTTGTAAAATTCATAATCTAAGATTATTTGTCTAATAAGAAATTGAACTTCCCTAGTAAAAGGGCAAACTCTACCTGGTTGATAAATAATATTCCTACTGAATTATCACATGTGAGGAAAAACTATATACAATATTATATGATATACTTATGATAGTTCTTACCAGTTACTGTATTTATATGTATATGTCTATTATTAACTTCTTCGGGACATGTTATTCTTGAAATAAATTCTAATAAAAATTAGTTTATATGTCAAACTTCTTGCTTAGCTACAAACTTAGAAGGGAGAATATTGTCTAGATGCAAATATTGAACTGACCAGTATGAACAATAACTCACATTAAATTAACCATATAATCTGATTATCGTA
Organism: Mirounga leonina; assembly: GCF_011800145.1. Classification (NCBI taxonomy): domain Eukaryota; kingdom Metazoa; phylum Chordata; class Mammalia; order Carnivora; family Phocidae; genus Mirounga; species Mirounga leonina. Next base: position 268,329 of record NW_023270839.1, on the reverse strand, counting down.
ATCAGTGGAGCCGGAGTCATAGATCAGGAAGAAAAAGAAAAATGTTAATAATATGGAATAGAATTATATACTCCTGAACTCAATTTGCCAACCTACAGGCATTCACAGACCAGAGCACAAATCCATTTATAGACCATACTTGCTCATCTTAATCGTATCTTATTGGTTTACACATCTTCTCCTTTTGTCTGCTTCCTTTCCCTTATGCTCTCTGAGATCAAAACTTAAAAAAAAAAAAAGTTTCTTATATATTTAAGATAAAAAAAGCTGTAAAAAAGCAAAAGCAAAATATAAAATCCCTTTATACCTCAGCCATGTTAAAATATGTGTGTGGTTATGAACAAAGATTATAAGGGAATAAATAAAAATAAAATTATTGTATTTGAACAATGAGATTACAGGCCTTTTTATCTTTTTGATATTTGTAATTGTTTATATTGCTTTTACAAAAAAGAAAGAAAGAAAGAAAGGAAGGAAGGAAAGAAGGAAGGAAGGAAGAAAGAAAGGAAGGAAAGAAGGAAGGAAGGAAGGAAGGAAGAAAGAAAGAAAGAAAGAAAGAAAGAAAGAAAGAAAGAAAGAAAGAAAGAAAGAAAGAAAGAAAGA